>NC_077233.1:280307716-280474878 GCF_027887165.1 Monodelphis domestica | reverse complement strand
CCCCGGAGCCCCGAGGAAGGACGCGGAGGCCCAGGAGGGCGAAGGCTCGGCCCGGAGCCCCGAGGAAGGACGCGGAGGCCCAGGAGGGGCCCCGGAGCCCCGAGGAAGGACGCGGAGGCCCAGGAGGGGCCCCGGAGCCCCGAGGAAGGACGCGGAGGCCCAGGAGGGCGAAGGCTCGGCCCGGAGCCCCGAGGAAGGACGCGGAGGCCCAGGAGGGGCCCCGGAGCCCCAAGGAAGGACGCGGAGGCCCAGGAGGGCGAAGGCTCGGCCCGGAGCCCCGAGGAAGGACGCGGAGGCCCAGGAGGGGCCCCGGAGCCCCGAGGAAGGACGCGGAGGCCCAGGAGGGGCCCCGGAGCCCCGAGGAAGGACGCGGAGGCCCAGGAGGGCGAAGGCTCGGCCCGGAGCCCCGAGGAAGGACGCGGAGGCCCAGGAGGGGCCCCGGAGCCCCAAGGAAGGACGCGGAGGCCCAGGAGGGTGAAGGCTCGGCCCGGAGCCCCGAGGAAGGACGCAGAGGCCCGGGAGGGTGAAGGCTCGGCCCACTCTGAGAACGGGGCAGTGGAGGCAAGGAGGGCCGCAGAGGAGTACAAAGAGCAGACCAGAGACATCAACAAGGGCGTCCTATCCTCGGACTGGGAAGGGGCAGCCCAAGGAAGCCTAACAGGAGCCCAACCACCGCCTCAGCCTTTCCCCCGTCCGCCACAGGGGCTTCTCCTGCATTCACTCAATAAGCACCTATTCATTGATTCACTTATCCCTTCATTCTTGTTTAACTCTCCCCTTCCGTCTTGGAGTCAATACTGTGTATGGCTCCAGGGCAGAAGAGCGGTCAGGGCTAGGCCATGGGGTCAAGTGACTTGTCCAGGGTCACACTGCTAGGAAGTGTCTGAGGCCAGACTTGAACCCAGGACCTCCCGTCTCTAGGCCTGGCTCTCCATCCACTGAGCCACCCAGCTGCCCCCGTACAAGCATGTGTTAACCGGCCAGCCGCTCTCAAGGCACTCCATCCAATGTCTCCAGGGTCTGATCACAAGGTCGGCGGGGACATGGTCGGGGATGGCGGCTCTAAGCGATCACCCGGATGCAGACATCAATAACACGGAACTAGGCCTGGATCAATGACGCGGGTGAAACCCCGCGGAACTAGGAGGGGAGGGCAAGAACGTGACTCTTGTAACCACCAAAAAGTCCTCTAAATTAACTAAATAAATTGCTTTTAAAAGGCTATTTTCATGCTAGCACCTTCCACAAAGGTTCAGGAACTTTTTATTGTTTCCTTCCTTCCGCCAGATTCCCCAGCATCAAAGCCATTGAGGGATCTGATCAACCTTCTCTCTCACAGAACTCTTCAACCAACAAACCAACCTTTAACTTCCAGCTTAGAATCAAGCCTGTTTATTAATTCCAAAGCAGAAGAACAATAAAGGCTAAGCACTGGGGGTCAAGTGACTTGCCCAGGGTCACACAGTCCCATTTGAACCCAGGACCTCCCATCTCTAGGCCTGGCTCTCCATCCACTGAGCCACCCAGCTGCCCCCATAAAGGACACTTTTACCACCCCACCCCCCCCAGTCTCCCCAAATATCCAATATCCATCTGTGAGTCAAATTTTATCTCCCCACATCAGAAATGTCTCCCTGGAACCAAATCCTACCCATCCTCCAAGGCTCAACGTAAGCATGATTTTTCTCCTCACGTGCCCCTGTGCCCTCCCCAAAGCCTTGGCCAGGGAGATCGAATACTCGGCGGGCACACACACCCTGCTCGCCCCTTCTAGTCCCCAGGCCCAGGGAGAGTCCCTCGCTAAATCTCACGGGGCCAGGCTTACCTCTCTGCCCCTGGTAGGCTCCCGGGGCCATCTTGGTAAAGGCAGGGAAGAGAAAAGGATACATTTTGACGGCTCCAGACTTGGTCCCGATGGCCATGATGCGCAGCTTTGGGTCGTAAGCCAGAGAGCTGGGCTGGTTGGGGAATCCATGTTCCACCGTCTGGAACGAGAAGGAGAGAGCCGGTGACCTTCTGGAGCCAGGAAAGGCTCACGCGAGCGGGCAGCCCTGCCAGGATCCCCAAGCAAGGGCCAGAGTTCCACAGACTGGTTTAGACACATGCCCAGACAGACACACAGATACAAAGAATGATAAACACACCAATCACGCCTGCCTTTCCATTACCTACAAGATCAAGTCTAAACAGCTCAGTCTGGCACTAGCCAGGACGCAGGATTCAGAAAGGTCCAAGTTCAAACCTCGGCTTGGCCGAACAACCTCAGAGAACTCACTGAATCCCTGATTTCTCCATCTGTAAAATGGCAAGACACACTCACACTGCCTACCTCACAGCACAACGGTGAGGAGAGCCTGAAAAACGCTACGTAAAAAGTATTTTCTTGCCTTCTCAATGGGTGGAAGGGAAAGAATCCCAGAAACTGAAACTAAATGTGAATTAAAAAAATAAAATGCTACATAAATTAAAAGCACCGTGTACAGCCTCGTCTCATGCTAGGAGTGCCTTCCTGGACGGGGACAGTCCCCAGGGATTCCAGCTTCCTCTGGACTTCTCCAGCCCTGAGCCCGAGGTGTCTCTAGGTCACAGCTCCTCACCTAGAAAGCGAGGAGGCTGCATTCACTTACCTCGAAGATGCCATTCATTTCTAAACCTACCATCCTTCTAGGATCATAGATAGTTAGAAAAATGGGTTTTTATTGATGTCTTTTGTTTTCTACATCACCATACCCCCCCACAAGTAATAAAATGTAATAAAAAATATTGTTTAAAGAGGAAAAAGGAAAAGGGAAAAATCAACACAACCAATCAATGATTTGAAAACATGAAATCATGTATAATATCAATTGCCTTCTCAGTGGGTGGGGAAGGAGTGAGAAAAAGGAAGAGAATTTGGAATTCAAAATTCAAAAAGAAAATGTTAAAAATAAAGCATAGGGGGGCAGTTGGGTAGCTCAGTGGATTGAGAGCCAGTCCTAGAGACGGGAGGTCCTAGGTTCAAATCTGGCCTCAGACACTTCCCAGCTGGGTGACCCTGGGCAAGTCACTTGATCCCCATTGCCTAGCCCTGACCACTCTTCTGCCTTGGAGCCAATACACAGTATTGATTCCAAGACGGAAGGTGATGGTTTAAAAAAACAATAAATAAATAAATAAAGCATAGGGGGCAGCTGGGTAGTTCAGTGTATTGAGAGCCAGGTCTAGAGATGGGAGGTCGTGGGTTCAAATCTGGACTCAGACACTTCCTAGCTGTATGACCCTGGGCAAGTCACTTAAGCCCTTACTGCTTTTCTGCTATGGAACCAATATACAGCATTGATTCTAAGACAGAAGGTAAGGATTTTAAAAAAAATTTTTTTAATGAAAGAAAACATATGCAATGTGTACCATTTTCAGACCTCTCACCTCTCTCTGAAAGGGGGAGGGGGTTGGGGGAGTCCTTCCATAGCTGTTTCATTCAAGTCATGCTCTGATCATAGATCTTTAAGTATATATAATATTTACCATGTCTGCAAGCAGATTCTTCTTCCTGAGTTCAAATCTAGCCTCAGATAATTAATAGCTAGGAGATTCAGAGCAAGTCACCTAACCTTCTTTGCCTCAGTTTTTCCTCATCTGTAAACTGAGTTGGGGAGGTAGATTGTTTGTGAAAGGCCTGGATGGGTGGGAGATGAGACGCCCACTAGGGTCCTTCCCAGGGCCAGCAAAGAACAAAACTCTTGGGCGTCTGAAACCGAGTTTATTTGGCCATCTGGAGTAAAGGGAAGGGTAGGAAGGGTCCTGAACTACAGATCAAAACTCGGACTCGCCTTGAGAATTCTTCTTCATTGCCTCTTTAGGCCCTGCCTCTCCACTCCCTGCTCTGCTCTCTGACTAGCTGCTAACCTAAGGGCCCACACTGCCATGCAGAGGGCTAAGGAGACAGGATGCACTAACAGCCTGACTCTCCTCCTAGGCCTGGGGCTGGCGTCCCAGGTCACCCCGAGTCCCCGCGGACACCCCTTGGGGTTACCTTAGCCACGTGCGTCTCAGACAGATGAATCTCAGTACGCCAGGGAGAAGCAGGGCCCCTCTGAGGCAGATCTCCCACCCAGGAACATCCAAATCTTTCCACAAGATCAGGATTTCCAGAGCAAGGCCAGAGCCAAGATCCTCCTTCCAGCTCAGTGGAAAGCCAGATCCAGAGTGACCGTTAAATCAGTCCGATCCCAAGATCCTCCTCTCCCTCCAGAGGGCTTCTGTCCAAATTCTCCTCCTTTCCTCTTAAAGACAGTCTATGAAAATTGGACTGTAAGGTCCTCCGAAGCAAAGGCTGCACTACAGCTCTCTCCTCCCCCACCTTCCCTGCCTGGATAATCTACACAAATATCTATATCGATATGAATAATATCACGAATAAACCACATTTACTCCAGGTCCCATTCGGAGCTCATCCTGCCCATCCGTGTCACAAAGCCTCAGCGACACAAGTTCAGTTTTCCCAGGAAGGGAGAGAACATAGTCAAAGGCAATCAAGCACGTGGAGAGACGCCCGGGCACTGGAACACGGATCAAAGGGGGGAAAATGGGGCCCCACAAAGGCTCACCCCAGCGCCGTGCACACCAGCCACCTTCTCCCCACTCTCTAAGAGCTAAGGTGAATCCTAGACCACCATGTAGTCCCAGAAGGCAGGACTGTCCATGCTGGCATCACCCTCCTAGGGCAGGGGCCTACCTAGGGCAGTGACACCCGGGAGTTTCTCGAAACATTCCCTTGCCGCTAAGAGAAACAAGCTTTCCGCCAATGAGATCATTTATCCTGAAATTATTCCCTTCTCTAAGCTCGAAGGATGACCAACAGGCCCAATGTCTGGTTGACCAAACCCACAGATATCTGTGGATTCAGCTCTGTCCTGGTCTTCTCCCCCCGCAAGCAGCCGGATGGACCCAGAGTGCCACAAATTGCAGCTAGCATGAAGCCACTGGGCTCAGGGCCCCAGGTCACGGGAGAGGGCAAATCTCTACCTTTCGCCTCACTGAGGGGGCACAGAATTGGGCTCTGAAGGCCATGTCACAGCCAGAGGGGCTCCTCTAAGTCAGAAAGCCCTTCCTCCTGTCTCCAAGCAAGCCTCACGCATGATCAATTCTCTCTTCTCAGGAGCCTCTTCCTTCCAGCTAACCTCAATCCTTCGTGGAATTTAAGGGTGGAAGGAACCTTATAAGCAATCTAGGAAACAGCTAGGTGCAAGGAAATTTGTTATTACATGTAATTGATTAAAAAAATTAAAATATTTTAAAAATAATACTGGGGGCAACTAGTGGTTCAGTGTATAGAGAGCCAGGCCCAGAGATGGGAGGTCCTGGGTTCAAATCTAGCCTCAGACACTTTCTAGCTGGGTGACCCTGGGCAAGTCACTTAACCCCCACTCTGCCTAGCCCTTCCTACTCTTCTGCTTTAGAACCAATACAAAGTATTTATTCTAAGGTGAGAGGAAAGGATTTTTTTTAATGCAATCTGGTCCTACTCTTTCATTTTGTAGTTGAGGAAACCAAGGCTCAGAGGCTAAGCCATATGCTAAGTATCCGAGGCGAGACTTGAACATAGGTCTTTCCTAACTCCAAGACAGTATAGCCTTAAAAGCAACACGAATGGAATGAGGAGTGACATATCTTTGAACTGCCAAATCTGACCCCACTGCACCCCCTAATTCATCCTTCTTGACCGTTTAACTTCCAAATTATGGCTTTAATATATTCCCATTTAAACTCTGATATTTTGACTCCAAAATGTTAACATTTTGACTCCCTGGCTCTGACATTTTAACTTCAATGAATTTGCAGGATATAAAATTCAGTGAGATTCAAAACAAATGAAGACACAATTAACCCATACTTTTTCTGGAGGTGGATGTCCACGAGTGTTCTACATTGCAAATGGTTTTTGAATGCATCAATCAGCTGTGTTGATTTCTTCTTTCTTCCCCCTTCCAGAAGGTGAGAGGTCCACAGGTACACATGACCCTGCTGAGCACATTCTCTCTCCTTCTGGACACTGACTCCCCTTTACATTCTGTGACAGTTCTATTCTCTCCACGTTCTCCTACATGTCTGTTTCTCTGACTCCTAGCTGGCTTGTCACCCATACTGTGATTCTCACCGTGAGTATTCCCCAAAGTTCTGCCCTGGGCTCTCTTCTCTTTGGGACCTCACTGGCTCCCCTGGGTTTAGTTATCATCTCCATGTAAGTAATTCACAGAGCTACATACCCAGTCCCAGTCTGCCTCCTGAGCATCAGTCAGTGCTTTTTGGATATTTACATCTGCGTGTCCCAGAGGCATTTCAAACTCAGCATATCCAAAATACAACCCAAAACTTTCCCCAAAAATACGTTGCCCTCCAAACTTCTGTTTCTATATTCAAACTCAAATAGAAAAGGATCCCTGCAGGCTTACAAAGCTACAAATTAACATTATCTAGGATGTACTATATTTTTATTTATTTTGTGATACATTTTCCAATTATATTTTAATCGCGTTCCAGCCCTGCTAGAGTTGTGAGTTTGGTGCCTCTGCTGCAGAGGGGACCACCATTTTTTTTTAACTTTTACCTTTTGTCTTGGAATCCACACTAGGTATCACTTCCTAGGCAGAAGAGCCATAAGGGCTGAGCTATTGGGGTTGTGACTTTTGTTATGTAGTTTTCAAGAACACTTGCTGATTAAATTTCATCCTTTAAGGTTCCTACCTGTGTAAAGGACTCCTCTGAGCCTCAGCTTCTTCATCTGCCAAATGGGCACAATGATACCTATAGTGATTGTGAAGATCAAATCAGATAGACCTTTGCCAGCCTTAAGGTCTCTAAGTTCTCTTCCAATGCTGAACGGAGAACTCAACTTTGAGGAATTGAGAGCCTTCTACAAGCACAAGCTTCCCCATCCTAGGTTCTGCATCATCAAGGAGCAGGAACAAAGTCCTCTGTCTTCCTCTGGAGGTTTCTCTGGTCTGCCCACAATTCCAACCAACCAAGGACCAAGAAGCCCAGAATGACCAAGAAAAGTCCCTGGCCTGACCCTCCACACAAGCATCCCAGCATTCCTGAGAAGAGGCAACAGGGAGTGTGGCTAGGGCTGGGAGCTTTGGCCTGGCAGCTGTTTCCGTTTCCAACTTCAATTTATCCAGCAGGTGGTCTTAATAGGTCTCTTGGAACCTCGAACCAGCTGACGGGAGAACTCAGACACCCAACCCCCAACCCAGGAAGGGAAGGTGCTTTGAAGTCAGTTCCACATTTTGGGTGTCAGAGAAACCTCTAGGAACCCAGTGAGAAGAAGGCCTCACAGCATCCTATTCCCACTCTCCTCCTTCCCAACACGTTTCCCCTCCGTTCCCAAGGGCACCGCTTGTCACTGCTCCGGCCAGATGCTCTGTTTGTCTTGGACTGGGCTACATTCCGGTAACTAAAGGACGCCTTCCCTTGTTTCAGCCCACCCATAGTGTGCGCTCTCTCTCTCTCTCTCTCTCTCTCTCTCTCTCTCTCTCTCTCTCTCTCTCTCTCTCTCTCTCTCTCTCTCTCTCTCTCTCTCTCTCTCTCTCTCTCTCTCTCTCTCTCTCTCTCTCTCCCCCCTCTCCCTCTCCCTGTCTGTCTCTCTCTCCCTCTCCCTGTCTGTCTCTCTCTCCCTCTCCCTGTCTCTCTCTCTCTCTCTCTCTCTCTCTCTCTCTCTCTCTCTCGCTCTCTCCCCCCTCTCCCTCTCCCTGTCTGTCTCTCTCTCCCTCTCCCTGTCTGTCTCTCTCTCCCTCTGTCTCTCTCTCTGTCTCTCTCTCTCCCTCTCCCTCTCCCTCTCTCTGTCTCGTTCTTTCCTCTCTTCCTCTCTCTCTGTCTCTGTCTCTGTCTGTCTCTGTCTCTCTGTCTGTCTCTGTCTCTGTCTCTGTCTCTCTCTCTCTCTCTCTCTCTCTCTCTCACAGGACCAAGCAGGGCTGGAGTCTGATCCCACACCAGACCTCCAAGAATCCACTCCAATCCAGTGGCCAGAGGTTAAATCTTCCCTGTTGGCTTCCCTCCCTCAAAGGGGAGGCCTTTTCCTGGGCAGGAGATTTTTGGCCTCTCCTAAGAGCTCAACACAACACAGGGACTTTCTGCATTTGTTCACCTGAACCCAAGGATGTCACCTAGATGAGACTTCCCTCATGCATAAGAGCAACTGGAGGGGGCCAACTAAGAAACAAGGATGTAGGGGGCCCCTCCTGTGTCACTATAAAAAGAGCAATGGGTCAAGGAGCAGCCAGATAGCACGGTGGATAGAGAGTCAGGTCTGGAGATGAAAGGACCTGGGTTCAAAATGTGTCCTCAGATACTTCAGAACCCTGAAGCAAACCACTTATCCCCAACTGCTCAGCCCTTACTGCTTTTTTGCCTTAGAATCATGACTCTAAGATTAGAATTAGGAGGTGTTTGTTTGTTTTTTAGGGCAGTGGGTCTGGAGTCAGAGGAAATCCTACCTCCGACTACTAATCTGTGTGGCCACAGAAGTCATTTAACATTTCTGAACTTCATTCCTCATCTGAAAAAGGAGGAGGCTGTAGTCGATTCTGAGAGCTCTTCCAGCTCCAAGTGTATGATAATAGCCCTTTGCTATTGAAATGCAAGAAATCCTTGCTTTCAGGGACTTTATAGTCTCCCCCCAAAAAAACCTCTTACCGTCTACCTTAGAGTCAATACTGTGCATCAGTTCCAAGGCAAAAGAATGAGAAGGGCTAGGCAATGGGGAGTAAGCATCTTGCCCAGGATCACACAGCTAGCAGTGACTGGGGCCATATTTGAAGCCAGGACCTCCCATCTCTAGACCTAGCCTTCACTCTACTGAGCCACGTAGCTGCACCCAAGCTTATCATCTTACTGGGGGGAAAAAGACAAAAAGACCAGAACTGCAGAGCATTGAGCCTAAAAGAAGAGAGCTAGTTCAATCTTTGGGGTCAAAGAACCATAAGCAACCTGAAGCTCTAGGGAGAGAGATTTCAGGTCATCTTAAGAACTTCCTAATCATGGAGCGCCTACCTCAGCTCCCAAACTGGGATGATGCCATAAACTCATGAATTGATTATCACAATCCTCAGGAATACAGGAAAACAATAATCAATACAAGTATTCAATAAGTGGCTAGATCCGGCGATCAGGGATGCTGTGGAGGGCTTCTTGGCCTGGGGGGGGGGGGGGGGGAAGCGTGGACTCACCAGAGAAATGTCTAAGGTTCCCTTGCGTGGCCTCGGGATGACAGGTTTCTGCCGGGGTGGCACCCCGTGACTTCACACCTTCAGCCCAGGAAGGCCTGTGCTTGCTTTCTTTCACCTCTCCCACCCGGCTCCTCAGCGGGCTATATTTAAACTCGTCTCCAAATGTGTCTGGCGAGCTCCCTCCCTCCCTCGACACACACCTCATTTCCAAGCGACAGCTCCCCACCCCGCGCTGGTACTAGGGCACGAAGCAGCAGCTGGCAGGAAACACTGCCCAGGCTCTGGGCTGGCTCTGGATTGAATCGATGCCTACGGAGCCCCCGCTGCCCTCACCTTGACCGTTCCCTTGGGGGGGGGGTAATAATCTTTTGTACTTGGGCTGGTGCCTTTAGAAAATGAGAAGGCAAGAGTATTACTATTTATTTTAAACTCTCACTTTCTATCCTCAGAAGGGCTCTAGGACACAAGGGCCAGGGCTAGTTTGGGAAATGGGGGAAGTGACTTGTCCAGGGTCACACCTAGGAAGTGTTTGAGGCCAGATTTGAACCCAGGACCTCCCATCTCTAGGCCTGGCTCTATCCACGGGGCCACCCAGCTGCCCCCAGATTATTCACTTATAAAAAAGAACAATATGGAAATGTGTTTTGCATGATAATACATGTATAACTCAGACAGAATCACCTGGGAGAGGGAGGGAAAGGAGGGAAAGGATACACTTGATCATGTAACTTGGGAAATCTTGGTGGAAATTTGTTATAACATGTCACTGGGAATAAATAACTTACAAAACAAAAGCTTATTTCCTCCCCAGCCTCAGGTTTGTCTCTTCATCTCTCCTGGCCTGAATTTCCTCATCGGTAGCCTGATGGCCACTCGGGGCAGGGGAAAAGTCTCCCCTCTTTCAGAGGACTCTCCTGCCCACATTCCCCGGTCACAGGAGAAGGGGAAGGGGTTCTTGGGCCCAGAAGTTGTTTCCACTTTTTACAGACGAGTCCATGATCCCATTTCACGGAGGGGGAGCCTGAAGCCCCAAGAGGCCAGCCTTGTCCAAGGCCAGTGCCAGATGCCAGCCGCCCGCGTCTTCAGCTAACAGTCCCTGCCTGTCCATCCTGGGGTCAACAGCCCTCACAGAGACCTGCCCGTTCAAGATGGAAATTCCAAACTCAGAGAACCTGTGAAGAGATGCAACACTGGCTTGGGGGGAGAACCTCCACTTTCCCAATGTTAGCTTGGTGGAAGGCAACGTAAGACAAAGGAAGAGATCTTGAAAAAAGCGGAACCAGCCCATCCCGGAGCAACACAGCCTCCCCTCTCCAAGGCGCCCCCCCCCCCCATTCTCCCGGGTCAGGAGAGAAGCTGCAGAGGCTCCTGGGAGATGAGAAGAGGGTTAGGACAGGAGGAATTCCGACTCGGTCCGGCCCCACCCTCCTTTCTGCCCCCACGTTCCCTCTCGACATGCCCAACCTTTAACTCATCCGTCATCCAACCGTTCGGCCTCACCACCCTTTGACACGCTTAAGAATTACGTGGAGCCAAAGAGCTTGGGTTGATGTGGATTTATATCTATCCGTAGTCACCATATCAGAAATGGAAACTATTTCTTAAAATGGACATTAATTTGTTTGAAAACAATCCCATTATAAGTTAACATCACTTTAAAAAGAGATAAAAAATAACAAAATCTTCCAAAACAAAGCAAAAAAATTTAGTGAGCAGAGTAGCGTTGTTTAACATATTTTTGCAAATCTCTACTGGCCGCCCTAATAGGAGACAGCTGGATCCCGTATCTGCTTCTGCGTTCAATCTGGGGCGATATGTAAATTTGGGTCCCATCGCTTCCCCTCCCTTTTGGGGCTCAGCGGTCTACCGTAGGTGCCTCCCTTCTTTCCTCTCTCGACCACTTATTAACTCTTTCATCGTTCCACTGAAACAGCTCTCCTACGACCCTGATGATCTCACAAGTGCCAAATCCAATGGCCTTTTCTCGGGCCCCAGCCTTTTTGTATTAAACCCTCATCTTCAGGCCTAGAATCAGTACTGGGTACTGGTTAAGTGACTTGCCCAGGGTCACACAGCGAGGAAGTGCTAGTCTCTCTCTCTCTTTTTTTTTACTTTTACTTTCTATCTTACTAACAAGTCTATGATAGAGGGGCAAGGGCTGGGCAAACTAGTAAGCGACTGGCCCAGGGGCCCACAGCTAAGTCCTTATCCTTCTTTGACACTCTCCATCACCCTCTTCTCCTTGATACGCCCTCTTTTCTCTCTGGGTTTTTCCAATATCTGCTGGCTCTCCTCCTACCTATCTGCTACTCCTTCTCAAACCTCCGTGGCCAGACCTTTGTCTAGGTGGTGTCTCACAGGTCTAGGCGGTATCTCACAGGTCTTTGTCCTGCGCCCCTTTTCCTCTTCCTAGAGGGTGACTCACCGGGGACTGACCTCATCCCTCCACAGATCCGCCGTCTCTAGGCTGACGGTTCACAATCCACTTCTCCAGCCCTCTACTGGCTCCTGATATCCAGGCTCCCACTCTGCCCTGGACGATGCCCCACGGCCACGTTAACTCAGCCGTCCCCAAGCCTCTCCAGGGCTCTCCCCTTACCGTGGGGAGCGCCGTCCTCCCCCCAGGCATCCAGGCTCAGCCTCCACTCCAACACCCAACCTTTCCCCAAGCAGTGGAGCTGTGCCCGGAAGGCCTCCCAGGTGGCCCCTCTCTCTCTCCTCGGACACCGACAGGGCCCTCCTCCGCCTGCCACTCCCCGCTCCAGGCCATTCTTCACTCAGCTATATCAAAGGGATTTTCCTAGTCAAGAAATTCCACTGGTACCTGGTTATCTCCAGATAAAACATAAGATCCTCTGTTTGGCATTCAAAGCCCTCCATAGTCACTGCACCCTACCCCCACCTTCAGTCTTAGAATCCATACTGTAGATTGGCTCCAAGGCAGAAGAGTGGTCAGGGATAGGCAATGGGGTGAAGTGACACACAGCTAGGAAGTGTCTGAGGCCATATTTGAACCCAGGACCTCCTTCTCTAGGCCTGGCTCTCAATCCACTGAGCCACCCAGCTGCCCCCCCCCCCCCCGCCCCCAAGTTCTTATGTCTTAAATCTTTCTCTCTCCACCATATACTCTGCCATCTAATGAAACTGGCTGATCTTGCTGTTCCTCAAACAGGGCATCTCCCCAATCCAGGCACTTTCACTGGCTGTCCCCTCTCCCTGCAACATTCTTTTCCTTCATCTAGGCCTCCGGTCTTCCTTCAAGTCAGAGCTAAAATCCACCTTCTACAGGATGCCTTTCCCTGGCCCTTCTGTTGATTCTTTCTTCCTTCTATTTGTGTTCCTTCCTTCCTTCCTTTTCCTTCTTTCCTTTCTTTCCCTTCCTTCCTTCCTTTCTTCCTTCCTTTTCCCTTCTTCCTTTCCTTTCCTTTCTTTCCCTTCCTTCCTTTTCCTTTCTTCCTTTCCTTCCTTCCTTCCTTCCTTCCTTTTCCTTTCTTCCTTTCCTTCCTTCCTTTTCCTTTCTTCCTTCCTATCTTCCTTCCTTCCTTTCCTTTTTTTCCTTCCTTTTCCCTTCTTCCTTTCCTTTCCTTTCTTTCCCTTCCTTCCTTTTACTTTCTTCCTTTCCTTCCTTCCTTCCTTCCTTTTCCTTTCTTCCTTTCCTTCCTTCCTTTTCCTTTCTTCCTTTCTTCTTTTCCTTTCCTTCCTTCCTTCCTTCTTTTTAAAAAAGCCTTACCTTCCATCTTAGAAGCTATTCTGTGTATCAGTTCAAAGGCAGCAAGAGCTGGGCAAACAGAATTAAGTGCCTTGCCCAGGGTCACACAGCTAGGAAGTGTCTGAGGCCACATTTGAGCCCAAGACCTTCTGTCTCTGGGCCTGGCAGTCTACCCACAGAGCCATCTAGCTGCCCTGGTTAATATATACTTGTTAAACTGAATTGAAGAAGCTCCAGCTGGGGTCTCACTTGGGATCTCCTGGCTTTTGTTTGCAGTGGACGGATGAAGCTTGGCCCGTGGGGAGAGGGATCAATCTCATTTTGGGAAATTCGGGGCCAAGAGCCTTGCTCCCAGTTACACATGTAGCTGTAAGAAGTCAAGCTGGGATTCCAAGCACTTTGGACACCGTGTCACCTGCTCACTTTAGAGTGGGCTCCTTTTAGCTCAGGGAGGTTAGGGCCCTGTGAAGGGACCAGTCAGACAAGGGGATAGGGAGGGAAAGAGAAAAGGGAGGGAAAGGGAGAAGGAGGAAAGGAGGGAGGGAAAGAGCAAAGGGAGGGAAGGAGGAAAAGGGAGGGAAGGAGGAAAAGGGAGAAGGGGGAAAGGAAGAGAGGGAGGGAAGGAGGGAAAGAGAAAAGGGAGGGAAGGAGGGAAAGAGAAAAGGGAGGGAAGAAGGGAAAGAGAGAAGGAGGAAAGGGAGGGAGGGAAGGAGGAAGGAAGGGAGGAAGAATCTTAAGGGATAAGGAAAGACATCCTATAAAAGGTGGGGTTTGTTTTTTAAATCCTTACTTCTTTCTTAGAATCTTATCTGTCTATCTATCTACCTCCTATGTGCCTATAGTGCCACTGTACTAGATTATAGGGATATGAAGATAAAAAAGAAACTGCAAAATCAAAATAAGATTCAAACAGCACACAAAATAATTTAGGGGAGGGAGAGGAAGATGCATTAACAATTGGAAGAGGCCAGAGGAGGACAGCCTTCATCTTTCAGCAAAGGCAGAAAGAAGAGGAGAAATTGAAGGTTCCCTATGGGGAACTGCAAGGACACCTGCTTCCTACCTGACTTCGAATTCTCACCTTCTACCCTGGGCCTGGTCTGAATCTCGGCTCTGCCATTCACTACTAGTGTGATTTGGGGCAAGTCTTTGGCTCTCAGTTTTCTCAGCTGCAAAATGGGAGGGTCAGACCAGGCAGTTGGTGAGATCCCTTTTGGCCCTACATCCATGACTTGACTAACAAGGATATGACTTTGTTTGTTTCCCAAACACATCTCCACTTGGAAAGGAGCTCGCCAGGGACAGATGTATGTGGGAACCAGTAGGACAGCTTTAAGATTCTAGGTCCGAAGGGTTGGATACTGACTAAAATGACTGCTGGGAAGGACCACTGGGTGATTCGGCGTCTAGATCTTCAGGCTGGGAGAAGGTCCTGGTTTCAAATCCTTGGACACTTCCTATCTGTGTGATCCTGAGCAAGTCATTTAACCCTAACTGCCTCGCCAAGCCCTTAGTGCCCTTCTGCCTGGAAACGGAGACTGGCTATAGAGTCTAAGACCAAAGGCAAGGGCTGAAGTATTTTTTAAAAGCTGACCGATGGGAGAGGAAAGGCAGGAAGGGAGGAGAAGCATGGGGCCTCAGTGATCCCTAGTAATCAATCAAAGCAGGGAGCCTTGTGGGTCCAGCAGAAATTGGTACCCACTCATTCTGATGAAGCCTCTCCTCCTTCTCCATCCCATACCACGTCTCTGCTAGAACCAGGATTCTTCTACTGGACCAAACTACACCCTATTTGCCACATTAGGGCCCATTTGCGGTTCTCCCCAGAGGACACCATCTAAGGCACACTCCCTTACTCACCCATTTCACAAAAGCCCTGGAATGCCAGAGAACTACCGATATGATGGGCCCGTCCCTCCCTGTACAGCCTAACCTGGATGACTGAGAATTAGAGAATTACATTCCCTGTATGACATCATTCACTCACACCCAGAGATCTAGCCCTAAATAGAACCCACAAATATCAGAAATAAAAGGAAAGAATCTTAGAGATTACCTAGTCCCGCTTCCTCATTTTACACCAGTGAGTAAACTGAGGGTCATGGAGGGAAGTGACTCATCCAAGGTCACCCAACTACTTGATACCTGAGATGGGACTAGAACCCAGAACTCCTGACTCCTAGGTCCCCATATTTTTTTTTTTATTTTTTTAAACCCTTACCTTCTATCTTGGAGTCAATACTGTGTATTGGCTCCAAGGCAGAAGAGTGGTAAGGGCTAGGCAATGGGGGTTAAGTGACTTGCCCAGGGTCACACAGCTAGGAAGTGTCTGAGGCCAGATTTGAACCTAGGACCTCCCATCTCTAGGCCTGGCTCTCAATCCACTGAGCTACCCAGCTGCCCCTGGTCCCCATATTTTTTAAGATCACATCAAGACCACCTCTTCATGAACTATTTTGTTTTGGGGTAGAGGTATTTGGCTTTCTTTCTTATTGTTGTTTTTTAAGAGATGTTGCCAAAGTATAGGTGAATTGAAGTTCCCACGCCTCAGAATCTAAGACCCGTGGATACCAAGTTTCTTAAAAGGAAGTATATAGGTCACCCCTCATTGGCTAGAATACCACAGGGAAGCAGAAATCGTTCTCCACAATTCTTTCCATCTGCAGCTCCCCCCACCCAGTCTCCATTTCACACCCCATTTCCTTAAACAAGGAAATGCCAATTTAGCCAAATGATTAACTCAAAAAGAGAGAAGAGGGGGAAGGGAATGCCTCACACTTCCAGCCTACACTGCCTCCTTCCCCTCTGGCCTTGCAGTCCCCCAAAGGTTTATGGCAAAGAGGGGGCAGAACCAAGGAAACTGTCATCACAAAAGGTTAGAATGCAGCCTCTGCTTTGAATGCATCCAAGAGCCCAAAGAAAGAGCTGAAGAGAGAGCCCGAGTGGGTAGAAGACGGTCCCACAGGGAGAGTTTCTCATTTCTGCGTCACTGAGGCAGGGGTTCAGAGGGTCTGTCTCATCACAGAGTGTAGGAACCTTAAAGATCCAGGCCCACCCCCTCTCTCTCCCACGACAGCCCATCTCCTATCTCCCTATTTATTTCCAACTCTTACGTCTTCACCCCGTCCAAGGCTCGGCTCTGATAGTACACCCCGAAAGAGACCCTTCCTTCAATCAGCGTCCCTGCCTGCCTCATCTTTCCCACCAGGAGGCAAGCTTTTTTGGCTTGGTAACCCAGTGACCAAATACAGTGCGTGGCCTTAATAAATGCTTGTTGAATGGCCTGAGGAAACTCGGGCTTACTGAAGGGAAGTGATTTCACAACGGCAGTGGCAAAGTGAGGACAAACAAGCTGGAGGTCCAAACTGGATGCCCAGGGCTCTTTTGGTCATATCAAAATGTCAGTCCAGCTCTAAAGCAAACTCTGCACAGTCAAAATCATTCTTGGTCTGAGGCGGGCTGGACTTGGTCCTTGGGCTGGGGTCAGTCAACACTTGCTTGGGGTTGGAGCTGGAAGGGATAGCTAGTGATGGCAGAAAAGTCTCTATCACAAAGCTTCTTCCATCCTTTCTTCCAGTTCCCATCCTTCTATCATGTAGGATAGAGCTGGCCCCTAAGGTCCCTTCCAGAGCTAAAACTCTAGGAAACTTCACACAGATACCCCATGCTTTAAGATCATGACACATGTTTTATTCATTGAATTTTTAATATTTTTTAAAAGGGCTGGGCTCAAAGAAGTAATTCACAATTTGACTGGGCAGGGATTCTTTCAAATGGACGATCTCTGGCTGTCTCCTACCCCCAACACATACAAGCATGGCCCTAGCATTGAAGAAAGCATCCTGTACCATCTCTGGTTTGATTTGATTCTGGAGATCACAACCTAATCAATTGTGTCTCCTCAGTCTCTAATCTGGTTGACACTGGGGGGGAGGAAGGGGGCAGCACTTACTATATAAGCCTGTAGTGTAAAACCTGCCCACATTTCTCCAATCACTCCACAGTGAAAAGTGGCTTACCTAGAAACAAAGCAAGGAAAGCTTGTGATCTTTAATAATCTTTCCCACAGAAGAGCATAGGATTCACATACACACAAAGTCCCACTTTCACCCATCTATCTGCCACTGGGAGTGCCAAGATTTCCCATCTAGATAGAAAGAAAATATAGAATCTCAAATCTAGGGGAGAATTGATCTGGTCCAGTAGATGAGGACATGAGCCCAATGAGAGGAAAGTATGCCCAGAAGTCTGGGAATGGGGGCAAGAGCTGAGACAACCTTGGGTCTGGTTTACCCATCTACAAGATAGTTCCTCTCCCACCTCTAGTCCAAGAATCATGCTTCATGTTAATTAATTATCCCTTCTCGACTCAGCCCTGCCTCCCCATCAGGCTGTCCAAGAAACCACCCCTTCACAGTTGCTTTGGTGAATTGCATCCATTATCATTCAAGTCTCAAAGCAAATTTTGCCTCCTCCAAGAAGCCTTCTCTGACCACTCCTAGTCTTAAAAGTGTTTCTTTTTCCTACTGAAATGATATAGAATTTATAGTCAGAAGCACTTATTTGACACTTGGTATATGCTATCTTTCAACTGTATTTCCCCTGACTAGGCTTTAGGCTCTCTAAGCAAAAGAGGTCAAATCTTGCTTGTCATGGGTAAAAAGTAGTTCAGTGACAAGTAAGGGAAGGGGCCCTGATTCAGAAAAACCAGACAGGCTGATAGATTTTAAAATTGGGAAAGACCCCCAGAGCCCATATGGTTTGACAGCCTTACAGATGAGAAAACTGGGGCCTCAGAGGTTTATCTAAGGCCATTATAGAAAGTAAATGGCAAAGGCAGGTTTTGTGACTTTAGGGTTCTTTCCGTGAGGGGAAATCTCTGCCCCGATTGGGGGAAAGCTGGGAAAAGCAGGGAATCAAGGGGGGGGGTGAAAATCTGCTCTGATATGGGTACCAAACAGCCTGACGCTGTGCTTCTCAGCCTGTGGGCCAGGGAGTTTTTGCAAGGGGTCAGGAGAGCCTCAAGTCACTCCATTCAGCTCCTCAGGCATCCCCGGAGTAAATAATAAACAGATACCTTTTTAGAGCAAATGTCTCACACGTAGATGCTGAGTCTAAAAAAGATACAAACTTAAAAGTGCTGCTGAATTGACAGCAACTTTGTTATCACAGGCAGCCACAATATTTGATGTTAAAAGCAGTCTAGAAGCCACAGTTTAAGAGGAAAAGCGGACCTGTGAGGGGGGGACTCGGTGGGCTCCCTGGCTTTGTCACTCCACGCTGTCTCGTCTCCTCAGCTATTCTCAGCAGATTGTTATTAAGACTTGTTAGACGGGCCGCAGGCGAGGAGCCTCACCCCCCAAGGAAGGAGCAGCTGGGGGGGGGGGCGTCAATGACTCAAGAGTCGTAGGTTTCAGGGTCTGTGTCCTTCCTCAGCGCCCAGCACCCAGAATTGCCCAGAGAGGCCAGGAGAAAAGTTAAGAGGGGGCAAAGGAAAGAGAAGAGGGCTCGGACGGAGACTGGACGAACCATTCCCCCAGCTGTCGGAGTGGCGAGAGGAGACGAGAGTCCCACGATCAGGCAGCGCAAAGGGACTGCTTTACAAAGAAACTGCTCTGAAGTGAGTGTGTGTGTGTGTTGGGGGAAGGGAGCGGTACTGGTCTGTTTGTTTTCCCTGCCAATGTATGTGTGATCCTTCTGTTCCCAGGCTGCCCCGGTCATCATCCTCTCCACCACGAACCAGCCACAAAAATCCCAACTACCTTTTCCCTGTCCAGCAACTCCCAGCATCACTTAGAAAAGCAAAACAAACCTATTCTTCCAGCCCTAAAACGCTGGGGACTCTTCCACCGGAGGGTGGGGAAGGAGAAGGCTGAGAGAAGAGGAGAGGAGGCTCAGAGCCCTACCGCTCTCTCCTACACAGAGGGAAATTGCCGATGGGGAAATATGGGGGGGGGGCCGAGGGATTGGGGGGGTCAGCCGAGATTCTGTATTCGGATCCCCATCCAGTGAGAGAGCCAGCTTCCAAGGGCCCTAGTTCCCACACCCACCCAGCACACCCACTTCCGAGGGGCAGGCGGGGTGAGTGGATGGGTATGGGTGTCTTTCTGCCCCAGGCTTTCCGGGGCGCTTGCTTCCCAAATTGGGACGCCGTCGGGGCGAAGAGCTAACTCCAGTCTCCCCAACGCCCCAGCAGAAGCCCATCTGCCTGCCCCTCCTAGCCCAACGTGGCTGCTCCTCTCCTCCTTCTCCTTTTCCTCCCCCCTCCCCAAACCCACCCCACGCCCCTCATCTCAAGCAGCTTTTGCAATAGCCCGGCCGCCGCCCCCCCCACACACACACACACACACTCCATCCCCTCACCTTGTTAAATGCAAAGAGATCCTGTTTGATCTTCTCCCTCTGGGGGTCGTTGCCCTGCCGCCTGAACCGAAACTTCATCATCTTGGACTGCGGAGCGGGACGTGGGTCTCAGGAGGAATGGTTCGGAAACAATGTAGCACCGGCCTCTTCCCCCCGCACCCCCCCATGCAAAAAACCCTCTGCGCGCCCTCCTCTAGGGAGTCTGGACATCCAGCCGCGCTGCCCCGCTGCAAAACCCCGGGGAAGCCGGAGGCGGAGGGGAGGGGGGCGCAGGAGGAGCAGAAGTGGTAGAGGGAAGGTGGGGGTTAGGAAGAGAAGGCGGGGAGAGAAGGAGAAGGTGGGAGTGACGGACGGGTCGCCTCGCCAATCAGCTCTACTCTCTGCAACGCCCTCTGCTCCCTCCTCCCCTCACCCCGCAACTCCCGCATCCCAAGCCAGACAATGGGAGAGGCAAAGGCCCGGGGTTTGCCTGGCTCCGCGTTCCAACCGGGCTGAGCGAGCATGTGCCGTGGCCGCGCGCCTCGCTGGGAAATGTAGTTTTCCCGGAAACCCAGGCTGCGTCTGCAGATGGCGTGCGTGCACGGGCTGGGGGTAGTCTGTCGGGTTTTTTTCTCGACCGTGGGAAGGGCCTGGGTGTTGTTCGCATGTGATTGGGGGGTAGGGTCTTTTTTTTCTTCTTCTTCGTGTTCTTGGACTATTGTTTTTTTTTTCTCCCTTTCCTCTCCCTGCAATGCAGCCCGGGGCCTCTGGGGCTTGCACGCAATGTCCAAGCGTTGGCGGCCGGCGCTCCCCAGGCCGGGGACTGAAATGTTTGGCTTGAACTTTGCAAAGCTCCGAGAACTGCCGGAAGAAATGCGCTGGGAGACCCGCATGCACCGCGGTGCGGAGCCGAGAGCGGTAACTGGCCAAAGTGGGAAGCTCGCCTTGATGTCCCCTTTTCTCCGCAGCGCGGCCGCCCTGTACGCACGAGACGTGGAAATAGGAGACGGGGTTTCGAATCCTGCACTTGCCAGCTTTGGGGACTAGAGGAATGATTACTTCCTTCTCTAAGATGAAGATAACAACCCTTCCGGCGTTCCCGGCCGGGCCGTGGTGACAAAAGCGATAGCGATTCTGAAGGGGAATCTCAACAATTCAAAACTGATTTTGAGGAGCGATTATAACAATATCCAACCTCTTTAGAACTCGAGAATTTTCCAAGCACTTTTCATGTCCTCTAGCTCATTTGATCTTAGAGGAACTGTAAGATTTGCACCATAGGTAGGAGGAGATTTGTGCCCATTTCACAGATAAGAAAACAGAGAGGTCAAGTGACACAGAACTGGGCTCCAGGCATGATGCAAGTGGAAATTGCAGGATTTGGGGCCTGAAACCCTGCTCTGTAACCTTGGGCAAGTTATGGACCTCAGCTTAGATGATCTCTAAGTTCCCTTCAAGCTATTTTTATTTTAAACCCTCACCTTCCATTTTAGAATCAGTACTGTGTATTGGTTCTGAGGCAAAAGAGTGGTAAGGGCTAGACAATGGGAGTTAAATCAATTGCTCCCCCCCCAAAAAAAAAAACAACATTAATTGTCACACAGCTAGGAAGTGAGATTTGAACCCAGGACCTCCTATCTGATGGGTCACCTAGTTGCACCCCACCCACCCCCAAGCTCTTAATACATAATTCTAGAATATGACAAGATCGTGGCCACTCTGCGTAGAAGATCCTGGGAGTTCAGGGGCTTTCATGGCTAGGTCCTTCCTTCTCTCCACAGCATAGTTTGAGAGCCCTGACAGTTCCCAGGCCACTGAACATCCCACAAGACCACATTCCATCAACGTTAAAGCAGCCAAGAACCTCCGAGCTGGAAGGGATCTTATCAGCTCCCTAAGCCCAACTCTCATTTTGTGGATGTGGACCCTGAAGCCTAAGGGGTGACGTGACTCACCTGCTTAAGTCATGTCATAAACATGGGCTAGATAGAACATTTCCAGACTTTCAGGACTGGATTTTTCCCTCACTGCAGTGTTGCCTCCCTTCCTGTTCCCATTGGAAATGTGGAAACCCCCAATGCCCAGCCCTGATCACTCTTCTGCCTTGAAATCAATACACAGAATTGCTACTAAGACAGAAGATACCTGAGTGAGAAGATGCGTGCTCTGGTCTTCCTTTGTTCTTGTGGGTGAGGGTGCTTTTCCCCCCTCCCTTGAGTGGACTCTGAGATTTATGAGGAAACACTCTTTTCTCTTCCTTTCTCAAGTAAGGGAGTTTATTGGGAACAACAGGATGGAGAACTGAGGTGGGATGAGCTTTTCCCTAATCTATAAGGAGGGTTAGAAGGATTTTGGGAAATGTCAGTCCTGTCACAACTGGCACAAGTCTGTCAAGGAGATGGAGGACAACTGTTTAATCTTCTTTCTTCTTCCAATTACACAAAGCCACCAACAAAAGTTAATTTCTTCTCAGCCCAACTCCAGAAGCTCCCCCCTCCCCCACAAGGGTCCTTCAGTCTAGGACAGAAGCTAACGGGGTGCAGTTCAGAGCTTCTTCTCCCATCAGCCTGGCTTGCCTCCAACTGACTTTCCTGGGAACATTCTATTTGAAATCTTCCCCTTGATTGACAGATGAGGTCCCCAGCTGCCCGTCTTGCATGCATGAAGCTCTCTCTTCCTTCATGCCTCTTCCACAGGGTCTGGGGTCATACAGCTAGGAAGTTTTGAGGTCAAATTTGAACTCAGGTCTCCCTAACTCCCAGAGCAGCACACTGTCCACTCTCTCCACAGTGTTCATCAGGTGTTTTTGCTAAGCTGTTTTACTTTGTTATTTGGAAAGATTCAATTACAGCTCCCATTGTCAGAAATGATTAAAAACAAAAGCCGTTAATAAAATGTACTTAAAAAACTATACTCAGCCTAGAGTCAGGATATCTGTTGGACCAGGAAGTAAAAAGAAACTCCAGTGTAGCAACCCAAAGACAGCTCAATACTACTCACCCCAAGCTGCTGGAAGTTGGCTTTGTGCCAGCCCTCAGCACTGGGCAGGGCAAAGAGGCTCTCCCTAGTCCAGGACTGTGGGGGGAAAGAGACAGCTGGAGAGCAGAGGGAGATTCCAAAGGCAGCCGTGTATGGAATGTGATTCACTGAGGAAAACCAGAAGAACTGGCCTGGGAGAGAGTGCCACAGAGAAGGCCCATGTTGACAAAAGGAATGGCAAGGATAGTACAGTTGAAAAGGCACTAACCTGGGGCAACTAGGTGGCTCCGTGAATAAAATGCCAAGCCTGGAGTCAGGAGGACCTGGTTTCCAGTTTGGTCTCAGATACTCCCTAGCTGTATGACTCTGGGCAAGTCACTTAACTACCGTTGCCTAGCCCTTACCACTTTTCTGCCTTGGAACCAATACCCAGTGTTGATTCTAAGGCAGAAGATAAGGATTAAAAAAAGGTTTTTTAAGAAAGTAAGAGAAGGAAGGCAGTAAGGAAGAGGAAGGGGAGGGAGGGAGAGAGGAAAGAAGAAAGGAAGGAAAGACAGAAAGAAGAAAGGAAGGAAAGACAGAAAGAAGAAAGGAAGGAAGAGAAAGAACAAAGGAGGAAGGAAGAAAAAGAAAGAGAGAGAAGGAAAGAAGATAGGAAGGAAAAAGGAAAGAAAGAAAAAGGAAGGAAGAAAGAAAGAAGGAAGGAAGGAAGGAAGAATACAAGGAAGCAAGGAAGGAAGGACAAGACTAACCTGGGAGTCAGGAGCCCTGGATTCAGTAACTGGTTGTGTCCTTGATTGAGTTACTTCTTTGTGGGCCTCAGACTCCAAGGCCTACATACTTCCCAGTTTTCCTGTTATTGCTATCACCATCCCCGTACCCAGATTCACAACTTCAGTGTCATTCCCGACTCTTCACCCTCAGCCCACATGTCCAATATGTTGCCAAGTCTTTTTCTTCCTTATTAACATACCTCACCTATGTTCTCCCTTCTCTTCACTCACACAGTCTCTTCACTGGTATAGATTCTCACTACTTCAGGCAACCTCCTCATCCTTTCCACCCCCAACTCAAACATCATCAGCTCCCTATTTGTTATTGTTATGGAGTCTTTTCAACCGGGCCCAACTCTTCATGACACCATTTGGGGTTTTCTTGGCAAAGATATCAGAGTAATTTGCCACTTCCTTCTCCAGTTTATTTTACAGATGAGAAACTAAAACAAGCAAGGTTAAATGACTTGCCCAGGGTCACCCAGCTAGGAAGTATCTGAGGTTGGATTTGAACTCAGGAAGAGGAGTCTTCTCCAGACCCTAGTATCCAGGCCGAAATATGACATTCCCAGTGCCTAGGCTGTCCTCCCTCCTCCTTTCTACTTCTTGCTTCCTTTCAGATCCAGTATAAATCTCCAATTTTCCTCTCTCTCTCTATCTTGTTTTGTACATGGTTGTTTGCCTGTTGTCTCACCCATTAGAATGTGAGCTCCTTCAGGGCAGGGCAGGGCAGGCCCATGTTTTTGCCTCTCCTCTCATCCCTGGTACTTAGCATAGTGCCAGGCACTTAGTACATTCTTCTTGACTGACCAGAAAAGAGTTTGACCTAAATGATGTCTCCTGCCTCTTGCGTCTATGATAGAGCGTCTGTGAGGCGGCTGGGGCCAGTGGAGAAGGTCCTCCATGTTCTGGCTATTTGCTGGCTCTCCTCTGCCCTTTGGGGTGGCACGTGGGAGGCTGAGGGGGTGGCAGTGACTTCTACCCTCTTCCCAATTTCTTACCAAACCAGTGCTGCACCTTGGTCCGGTCCCTGAGCTTCCAGGTACCAGCCGGGCCCTCAGGGAGCCCCACTCTGGCTGGGGAGACAGAGATAAGTCACAGATACTGGCACAGCCACAGGGACTGGATGCAGAGGAATCAAGTTTAACCTGTGTGCTGGGCTTTGGGATGCTCGGTGAGGTGGCGTAAATCAGGAAGGCGGGGAGGAGAATGACAGGCGTGCACGGACAGGAAGAAAGGAAAGAGCTTTGGGGAACGGGCCAGGATCCTCCCTGGGACCTACAAGCTCCAGCTCTGAAGCCAGTTGGCCCCATGCTTTGACATGCGATCCCACAACTATGTAGTAAGCACCTGCTGTGTGCAGAGCGCTGGACGCAGGTCAGGGAAAGAAGATCCAATGGTCATGGGAGCCCTGCCTGCCCTCTCTGAGCTTATAACTGAGGATATTTAGGAAAAAAATTCCAGCCGGAACATTGTTGGTGTTGTCGTTCACTTTTTGTGACCCTCTTCTCTCTGGTTTCCTTGGCAAAGGTACTGGGGCAGTTTGCCATTTCCTTCTCCAGTTCATTTGAGAGATGAGGAAACTGAGGCAAGCAGGAGGAAGTGATTTGCCCAGAGTCACCCAGCTAGTAAGTGTCTGAGACCAGATTTGAATTCAGGTTTTCCTGATTCCAGGTCTGGCACTCTGACACCATTCCACAGTTGCCCACCCAGAAGGTGTTCTTTCCCATAATTGTCAACCTCTGCTCAGTTCCCTTGACTCCTTCCTGGTCAAGAAGAACCTCCGGAAACACACTGATCACGGGAGGAGGTTGGGAGGAAGGGAGGGAAAGAACGTGAATCATGTAACCATGGAAAAATATTCTAAACTAATTAAATATATAAACTTAATTTAAAAAGAAGAAGAAGAACGGAGACAAAACTGTGTGCCAGGTACCCTTAGAGCAAGACCAATGTCCTGGGTGGGGAAGAAGATGGGGAAAAGAGGGCTGGCCTGTTCCATCTGGGAGTCTGCAGCCTGGGATGATTCGTTTCTGTGTCATATCTCCTCTACTACGTATTCCTCAACAAGAGGACTCTGTCATGGGAGGCCTACAGCTGGAAGAGACTTCAGAAGCCATCCAGGCAAACCCTTTCATTTTACAGAAGAGGAAATAGAACGTATCTGTTTAGCCATCTCGGACCCTGAGTAACCTCTTTGGGTCTCAGTTTCTTCACCTGTAAGACTGTAAGATTGGCCTTGCTCAGTCCGAAGGTCCTAACTAGCTCTAACTAATCTCCTATGGTCATCCGCTTTCACTCCATGCTGTTTTATCATTGCTCATGACTCCCCCATCCCACTGGAGTCCTTCCCCTTCTGGAGCTGAAATGGGTGGAAAGTGTCCATGAAATAATTTAGGGGGGCAGCCAAGTTCAAAACTGCTTGGGTGGTGGAAGGATCTAGGCTGGGAGTGGAGGAAAAGAGCCACTGGATTGGAATTCAAGCCGAATAAGGCCCGAGCTGGTCCCACCCCACAGCTGGAGGGAACAATAAGGAGAGGCGGCTGGAAGTGTCAGAGGCCCGGACCCCCAATTCCTGACCTGAGCAGCTGGACCTACAAACAGGACCTCCCACACCTGTTCCAAAAGAGTTCAGCAACGTTCAGCCAGCACGCTGTCCTCTGAGGGCCCTCACCATGCCCTTGGCCACCAGAGGAGAAGTGAGAAAGAATGTAGAGCAAAACTAGGGAAAAGAATGAAAAAGAGAAAAGAAGGGAGAAAAAAGTGGCTACTGGCAAGGACAAAAGAACCACACTGGGCCAGGGTAAGGATGCAGGAACATCGCCTTTAGGCCTCAAAGATCTTCAACCCTTGTCCTCGCCCTTTGAACTTCCAACCCTTTGAGTATCTCCCTCTGTCACCCTATTGGGAGCCAAGGTGGAGTCCGGGAACCTGGCTCCTATCCAGAGTCTGCCATTGGCTTGTGATCTCTCCAGGCGGGTTGTCTCCCCTTTGAAGCCTCCATTTCCTCATCTGTGAAATGAAGATAATATTTGCCCAGGCCGCCTTACAGGGCGTAGGGGTGACCCTGATTTAACACGTTTGTCATCTTCTTGTGTATCTTATTTTATGTGCCCAAGTTGTAATTACTTGTCTCCAAACATTCACGTGACCCCGCCATCTCTCCACCTCTCCTGCCAGCTAAATACACAAGCCACAAGTATAATTTCTGAACCGCCTGGAGCCACGGCCCGTGTTTGTGCCAGGCCCACTCCCTCAATTTCTATTTCTTCTTCTTCTTCTTCTTCTTCTTCTTCTTCTTCTTCTTCTTCTTCTTCTTCTTCTTCTTCTTCTTCTTCTTCTTCTTCTTCTTCTTCTTCTTCTTCTTCTTCTTCTTCTTCTTCTTCTTCTTCTTCTTCTTCTTCTTCTTCTTCTTCTTCTTCTTCTTCTTCTTCTTCTTCTTCTTCTTCTTTTTCTGCTTCTGCTTCTGCTTCTGCTTCTGCTTCTGCTTCTGCTTCTGCTTTTTCTGCTTCTGCTTTTTCTGCTTCTTCTGCTTCTTCTTTTTCTGCTTCTGCTTCTTCTTCTGCTGCTGCTTCTTCTTCTTCTGCTTCTTCTTCTTCTTCTGCTTCTTCTGCTTCTTCTTCTTCTTCTGCTGCTTCTGCTTCTTCTTTTTCTGCTTCTTCTTCTTCTGCTTCTTCTGCTTCTTCTTCTTCTTCTTCTGCTGCTTCTTCTTCTTCTTCTTCTGCTTCTTCTTCTTCTTCTTCTTCTGCTTCTTCTTCTTCTTCTTCTTTTTCTGCTTCTGCTTCTTCTTCTTCTTCTTCTTCTTCTGCTTCTTCTGCTTCTTCTTCTTTTTCTGCTGCTTCTGCTTCTTCTTCTTCTTCTTCTTCTTCTTCTTCTGCTTCTTCTTCTTCTTCTTCTTCTTCTTCTGCTTCTTCTGCTGCTGCTTCTGCTTCTTCTTCTTCTTCTTCTTCTTCTGCTTCTTCTTCTTCTTCTTCTTCTTCTGCTTCTGCTTCTTCTTCTTCTGCTGCTTCTGCTTCTGCTTCTTCTTCTTCTTCTTCTTCTTCTTCTTCTTCTTCTGCTTCTTCTTCTTCTTCTTCTTCTGCTTCTTCTTCTGCTTCTGCTTCTTCTTCTTCTTCTGCTTCTGCTTCTTCTTCTTCTTCTGCTTCTGCTTCTTCTTCTGCTTCTGCTTCTTCTTCTGCTTCTTCTTCTTCTTCTTCTTCTTCTTCTTCTTCTTCTTCTTCTTCTTCTTCTTCTGCTTCTTCTTCTTCTTCTTCTTCTGCTTCTTCTTCTTCTTCTTCTTCTGCTTCTTCTTCTGCTTCTGCTTCTTCTTCTTCTTCTGCTTCTGCTTCTTCTTCTTCCATCACCCAGCAGCAGAAGCTCGGAATTGAGATGGGAAATTCTGTGTCTTCGCCACTTCCTAACTGTGTAACCCTGGGTAGGTCATTTTATCCCCATTGCCTGACCCTTATTGCTCTTCTGCCTTAGACAATCAAGACACAGTACAGATTCTAAAGCTGGAAGGTAAGGGGTTTTGTAAAAAATGGTTTTGGTTTTTTTCCCCAGTTTTCCCAGTGGTTGGAAAGTGAGGATCAAATAAATGGGGGTCATGTGCTTTCTTGCTTCTTTTTGGGTCAATTGGGTTTGCCCTATTCCATGGTCACAGACAGACTCTAAACTCCCTCGAGCTAGCAGGGGTGTGTCTGGGAGTCTCATTAGGAGCAATGTAGGAGCAAAGAGAGAGCCACAATGGCCTGAGAGCCTGGAAATTCTGCCAGCTTGTCTGAGTTTCTAGGGATGGGCTTTATCAGTTTGGGTGACTCACCTTCCATGTAGCTCTCTATCTGCCGGAGGTCTTGATCCTCTCCCTTTGTACTCTGTTGGTCTTAGTCACTTCTTAGAGCTTAAGAATGAAGGCTATTATAGGATGGGCCTGACTCAACCTGGTCTGGTGGTTCAGGTTTGAGATTGGAACAAAATGAGACACAGTTAACATTTATAGACGTTTTAAAAATCTTCTCTTCAACCTTAAAATCAATACTAAGAACTGTGGGAGCAGAAACGCAGAAGAAAAACAGCTGCTTGATCACATGGGTCGATGGGGATAGGACTGGGGATGGAGACTCTAAAGGATCACCCTGGTGCGTTTATCAACAATAGGGAAATAGGTCTGGATCAATGACACATGTGAAACCGGGTGGAATTATGCGTCGTCTATAGGAGGAGGGGAGGGAAAGACCATGAATCTTGTAACCATGGAAAAATATTCTAAATTAATTAAATAAAATTTTCCAAATTAAAAAAATCAATACTAAGTATTGACTCCAAGGCAGAAGAATAGGAAGGACCAGGCAATGCTGATTAAGCGACTTGCCCAGGATCACATGGCTGGGAAGCATCTAAGACCAGATTCAAACCCAGGACCTCCCATCTCTAAACCTGGCTCTCAATCCTCTGAGCCACCCAAGTGCCCTCACCATATAACTTCTAATAAAAGAAGGTTTAATATGGAAAGGGCACTCACTAAGGATACAACACTGGCTCATGGACTGAGCCCTCTAAATCCATATGGAAACACATCTGTTCAGCAGAGTACATGGAATGCAGCGACGTCAAACAGCAGCTGGATATCACCAAGTCTGAGGGGGCTCCGACTCCTCGTGCACCCGTTGTGACAGAGAAGTGGAGTCACTAGCATAAGCCCCTTGGACCAAGCAATCTCTGGGACAGCTATTTAGAGCAAGGAAAAGCCAGTCTAATTTATATATGTCAGAAATTGTTCCTGCCACCAAAGGGTAGCGTAGGATCCTTGGATCGTAGAGTTGGAAGGGTCCTCCAAGATCAGATCGTCCAGTCCTCAGCTGGGCAGAAATCCCCTCCCCGGTGTGTAAGGAGGGCTGTCTCCCACATGTAGCCTGGGAGGAAGAACAGACCTCTCTAGCCTCTCCTCCTCCCACCCGTCTCCAAGGCAGACTAATTCCTGCCAGGAGGAGAATCAGAGAAGCGGGGCCATTCGGTCCTCTTCAGAGAAGGGATCCTGCACTGGAATGGTGTCTGTGGACTTTCTTAAACATTGCTAGGGCGTGTGGCTTTCAGATTCACTCTAACATCTGGGTGTTAGAAGGAGCAGGACCCCAGGCTCTACAGGCTTGAGCCCTTCCCCATCCAATGTCAGTTCCTCAAGGAATAGACAGAGCCATTAGCAGAGAAAATTATCCAATTCGATAACCAACCAGGAACCTGAAAATAGACGGGGGAGAATATATGCCAGACAGTACAGGGTGAAGGAGTTCTCCCATTGGGAGTGAGGCAAGTCAGCTCAACCAAGTGAGGGAAGCCTAGATCTCACCCAAGGGGGAGGTCCCCAAAGTCTCCAAAATAGGGGCATGATGGACTCTGCCAGCTCCTTTCATGTTGACTTTTTTCCCCAGAGTCTTCTCCTTAGATAACCTGAAGTAAGGCTGGCATCTTCAATCTTCTCTCTTAAAACTGGAAGCCAGAAGTGCCTGAAGCCTGAAGAGACTTAAGGAGATTCTTCAAAAGATCTGAAGAAATGGAAGAGCTCTCCTCCACTCCCTGTCTCAATAACTCCAACATAATCTGAAAAAGAAAGAAAGAAAGAAAGAAAGAAAGAAAGAAAGAAAGAAAGAAAGAAAGAAAGAAAGAAAGAAAGAAAGAAAGAAAGAAAGAAAGAAAGAAAGAAAGAAAGAAAGAAAGAAAGAAAGAAAGAAAGAAAGAAAGAAGGAAGGAAGGAAGGAAGGAAGGAAGGAAGGAAGGAAGGAAGGAAGGAAGGAAGGAAGGAAGGAAGGAAGGAAGGAAGGAAGGAAGGAAGGAAGGAAGGAAAGAGAGAGAGAGAGAGAAAGGAAGGAAGGAAGGAAGGAAGGAAGGAAGGAAGGAAGGAAGGAAGAAGGAAGGAAGGAAAGGAAGAAAAGAGGGGAGAAGTGTTTCTGAAAAGACGAGAGATTCTCTGCAGCTGGTCTCTCTTGGACTGACTCCTTTGCTGAGTGTCTGAGGAGAGACAACGCAGGGTCTTCTCTCCTTCGAGGATAACGGATGGCCCGCCGGAATGGCTCTGCATGCTTTTGCTCTTTCTATTGTATGTGAAGGAAACGAATCTGGAGCCTCCAAGCTTGTGACTTGAAAGTTCAAGAGAGGAGCCTGCAAGAGAGAGTGCCGGAGTGTGCCTGAGTCCACCACCAACACCTGGAAATAAAGGGGAGCCCTTGGAGACCTGGCGGTGTGAGAGCCGAGATGACGGCTGTCAGACAACTTCGGACGAGGCAGGATCGGAGCTTCAGAGAGACGTTTCCGGGTCTGCGCCCATCCTCGGGCCAAGAGCAGGTAGATACCATGAAGTTGGCCTGCCTGTACTTTCCTTACTGCAACTCTTCAAAGCAAACATCTCTGTGTAACAGCTGATGGCTATTCGCTGGTTAAATGAAACTTGGGTGCTGCTCATTGATCGGCATCTAACAGAACTCAGAGAAACAGCATCTCAGACCCCCTCCCCCCAGGAGGATAGCGGCATCGTGTGACCCACACGCACATCTGGAGCCTCTTCTTTGGGTCAGAACCACCCCCTCCCCGATGAGACACAGCAATCAACCCGGAGTGGCCACATGGTTCATATAACAGCAAAAAAGTGGAGGAAACATGTTTCCTGACTCCTACATATGAGGCATTTGGCTTCCAGCGATTCCCTCCAAGCCTCATCCTATGTGGAGAAGCATTCCTCCCTCCCACTCCCCCTAGAGATCCAGGGAAAGATTTGTGGGAGACGTTGTTGCTCCGGGACCTTCCCTTGGTGGCAGGACCTCCTCTGGCTCCCTCTCCCATGGCTCGAAGGCCAGGTGGACGTCTGACCCTTCCCCCAGGTTTTCTAGTACTCATTAGGAGATGGGGGGGCGCAAGTCCCCCACTAATCGTGTTCCCCCAATTGTCAGAAGTCCACGCACACTCCAGTTCTATTTACCCACTCAAGGACTCTTCAAATATTTGAGGAAGGCTATCCTCCAGCGTGATAAACATCCCGATTCCTTAAACTGGTTCCTGTATCAAATAGCTTCCCGTTCCCTCACCATCTCTATGGGTGCTGGTGCTCAGGTGCTCTACGTCAAGCCTCAAGTTTGGTGTCCCCACCCCAACTCTTCTTTTTGTATATAGTCGCCTCTTTTTTTAATCGTCTTTTTAAAATATATTTTTAAATTTTATTGAATAAGTCAGTTTAGATTCTAGGTGACAAGAATCAATTCTTTCCCTCCCTTCCCCACCCCCTTCTGTGGCCAACGTGCAATCCCACTGCCACCCCGACTTTTCTGTAGGGCCCAGAAGTCATCTGAGCCTGCAATGCTGGAGAAGCAGTCTACAGAAATAGAGTAGGTTCCTTTCTAACCAGGCCCCCTCCCCTACAGCACCCCGATCTCCCATTATTTTGAAATCTTCTTCCGCTTGTTGAGATCTCAGTTTCTCAAAACTTCAATGTAAATTTAATTTCTTTTTTTTTTTAAACCTCATCTTCTGTGTATTGGTTCAAAGGCAGAAGAACAGTCAGAGCTAGGCCATGGGGGTGTTAACTGGCTGGTTCAGGGTGACACAGCTAGGAAATGTCTGAGGCCAGATTTGAACCCAGGACCTCCCATCCCTGGGTCTGTCTCTCAAATCACTGAGCTACCTCGCTGCTTTAGCCAATATAATTTCTAACCCTAACCCTAACCCTGAATACATGCTGACTTCTAACCCTAACCCTAAATGTAGGGTTAGAACTCACTTATGAAATACCTACTCCCCACAAATCAACACTGGATTCAGAAATAGCCTCCACCCTGAAATTGGGTATGTTTTGTTGAAGAGAGAGACAAAGAGGAGGAAGGAAAAGCATTTATTGTAGAGTGCTCTAAGCACTCTACAAACATTGTCTCAGCAATCCTGAATGAGGTAGCTGCTCTGATCCTTATTTACAGTTGGAGAAACTGAGGCAGTGACCCGCCCAATGTCGCACAGCTAGGAAGGGTCTAAGGCCATAGTTGAATTCGGATCTTCCTGACTCCAGGGCCAGTTTCTATCCACAAGGTCATGTAGCTGCCCACACGTAGGGCTGGGAATATGACATGCACACAGACGAACATCCTGATGTAACTGGGAGGACTTTGCAAATGGGATGCCTGGTCCATGAAGAGACATAAGGATTCTGATTGGCAGAGACAGATGTAGTCTAGGAATGTACACAGGCATGGAGGTGGGATGTTGAGTTGGGGCAATAGTGGGGAGTCCGGTTTGACTGGAACGTAGCCCAAATGATGGGAATGAATGTGAATCAGAATGATGAGGTAGATTGTGGAAGACTCGGGATGCCAGGCCAAGGAGATGACATTTTATCCTAGAAGCAACAGGAAGCCACTAAGGGTTTTTGAGGAAGGAAGTAACATGGCCAGACCCATGTATCAGATTATAATATAATAAGATAAGATTATTTGGGCAGTGACAAAGTGGGTAGAGCACAGGGAGTTTAAATCTGGCCTCAGATACTTACTAGCTGTGTGACCCTGGGCAAGCCACTTAACCCTGTTTGTCTCAGTTTCCTCCTCTGTCAAATGAGCTGGAGAAGGAAATGGCAAACCACTCCTGTATCTTTGCCAAGAAACCCCCCAAAGGAGCCTCAATGAATCAGCCTGAAATGACTAAAACAACTAAACTAAAATTAAGACAAGTGGAAGATAGATTAAAGAGAGGGACAGATAGGAGGAAGGAAAGTGAGTTAATAACTTATTCTTCTCACCTCTTGGCTAGAAGCATAGAATGAGTCTGTTTGATTATATTTATTTGTTATAAGAGCTTTTATGATTTTTTTAGGGTTATAAACTTGAGGAAGGAAGAGAAGGTGATGAGAGTGATACCAAAAAGAAAAGGAAAAATAAACAAGTGTTAGTGAAATATTTTTAAAATTCTTTGAAGAAAGCAGAAGGAAGTTCAAAAGGGAGTGCTAGAACTATCCATTAAATTTAATACTGCAAAAACTCTTTTAAAGCACAAGCACTCTATATTAATAATTCATTGTGTCAAATGCAATCCTCCTTCTGTTTTGTTTTTGCCTAAGAAATATTAGTGACTGTTGATAAGTATCAAGTTCATAATAATAAAAAAGAAACCATTTGAGTAATTAAGATATGAAGAAGAATAATGGCTGGGTGATGGACGAAGAGATGTGGCTGATATTAAGGAGGGAATCAATAAGATTTGTCAACTTATTGGATATGAATGATGAAAAAGAGGGTCCTATGTAGATTAAAAATTAATATCCAGAACACTCCAAGTACTGTATTTAATAAGATTTGTTAATAATAACTTGAAGCAAAAAGGAAAAACAAAAGGCTAGAGAAAAAGGAGAAGAGCTCACACAGGCAGGAAAAAGAGAGAGCGAGGGAGGAGTTACACACAGCTTAAAAACAATAACTGTAAGGATGCTAATGTAAATGAAGAGAAAAGGATTCTTGGGACAAGAAAATAATTCTGGGAGATGGAGTCCAGGGGTTCAAGATTTTCTAATTACACAGTTCTGAGCCTGATGCCATCAAAAACAATCTAGAAAGGGAACAACTAGGGAGCTCAGTGGATAGTGCCCAACCTGCAGACAAGAGATCCTGAATTCCAATCTGTCCTCAGACACTTACTAGCTATGTGACCCTGGGCAAGTCATTTAACCCCCTTGCCTAGCTCTTACCTCTCTTCTGCCTTAGAACTAATAAGATTCTAAAATAGAAAGTAAGGGTTGTTGTTGTTTTTAAATTCAGAAGTTTGGAGGATAGTTAATTAAGTGCATTTTTCTGGACAAATTTGGTTTGAGATACTGAGAACATATCTAGGTAGATTTTGCCCATTTTTTTCCATCTTAGAATCAATTCTGTATATTGGTTCTAAGACAAAAGAGCAATAAGGGCTAGGCAATGGGGGTTAAGTGACATGCCCAGGGTCACACAGCTTGGGTAGTGTCTGAGACCAGATTTGAACTACAGACCTCCTGTCTCTACACCTGGTTGTCAATTCACTGAACCACCCAGCTGTCCCCTGTCCAGTGTTTTAACTTGCCAAGATCTTTATGGACCCCAAATGGGGTTCATCTGCTCCAAAGGGACCCTGAGGTGATTCCAACAAATCAGAAGATGAGAAAGGGAGTCATAGTCTAGTCTCCTTGCCCATGAGGAGCTTGTCTTCCAAACCCCCCACCCCACTCACCCCCAAACACCTCATTCATCTACTACCATCCAACAATCCCCCATTCTACCTTGAGCCATTGCTTTACAAGCTCCCAACCTTGTCTGCCAAATGTCAGAGCCTAGGGGATGACTAGGAGCTCACCTGGGGTTTCTGAGGATGTTAAATTTTCCGGGGGAGCATTCCCAACTCGGAAATCATGAAAACGATAGAGCAGCGCTTGATGGTTTTGTTTTATATTTTGTCTAGAAAGTGATGGGAATCATGATTATACATGTAGAACTCAGTTTGAATGGCCTGCCAGGACCAGGAAGGGGAAGGGGAGGGAGGGAGATAAATTCAATCCTATAACTTGGGAAAGCCTGTGTGGAAATTGGTTATAACATGTAATTGGTAATAAATAAATTAATTAAGGAAAGTAATGGAAACAATATCAATGATGGGGATTATTCTTGAAATTGTGTTGGGTGTATGTTTTCTTTTTGTCATTTGATTGTTAAACATTTATCAATACACTCTTTTAAAACATTTTAAAGATTTATTCATGTAATTAATTTAGAATATTTTTTCATGTTGACATGATTTGTATTCTTTCCCTCCCCTCCTCCCTCCCATAACCAAAGGGCAACTCAACTGGATTTTACATGTATCATTATCAATACACTTTTGTCAAAGACCAATACCATTTTTCTTTCTTTTTTTTTTGAATTTTGTTACCTTTTATTTTTCAACTAATTTATATTTATTTTTGTCCTTTACAAAGAAAATGCTAGGAAAATTGAAACCATGCTTGCTGATATGTGAAGGTGTTAGTGGGAAATTGCACTCCTTCCCCTAGAATATTCACAGTCTGCCATTGCTTCTAGGCTCTGGGCAGTGACCTTCTGTTTTTTATTTCACTGCAATGGTCTTATTTGCACAAGGTCAACAGGCAAGAAAGGGTTATGATCTGTGGCTCAAAAGTCATAAAAACCAAACCCTCTTCCCAATTTCCCGATTGTCAAAGATCATCTTTCCAGCAACTAAATCAGCCTCCATTCTTCACTCTCAATCAATGGCTAAGTCTTCTTCTATCTCTACATTTCTCTCTTATATTATTTTAGCCCTTTTTCTTTAATCACACAGTTTGCACCCTATTTCGCATCCTCAGCACGTCTCCTGGATGCTAGAAGAGGATCATCTCCTAACTGGTCTTGCTCCCAAGCCTCTCCCCACTCCAATCCATTCCTCCATCACAGAGCTGCCAAAGTGGTTTCCTTCTGGCACAGGTTTGTGGCCATGTGACTTATTCAATTCCAGGGGCTTTCTATTGGTTCTACCATCAAATGCAAGATTCTTTGACAGTTTACATCCGTTGCAGTATGACCCTGACTTACCTTTTCAGTTTGATTCTATATTATTCCCCTTTGTCAGCTCTACAGTTCAGCCAGATTCTACAGTGCTACCTAACAAGATTCTCCATCTTCTGTTTCTTTGTTCTGGCTGCTCCCCATATCAGAAATGCACTCCCTCCTCCCCTCTGCCTCATAAAATGGTTTGTTTCCTTTAAGATTCAGCTCAAGCACTCCCATTTATTTATTTTCTACTATTTTTATAAGCCTTCCTTCTGTCTTAGAATTGATACTAAGTATTGGTTCAAAGGCAGAAGAGAAGTAAGAGCTGGGCAATTAGGGTTAAGTGATTTGCCCAGAGTATATGCAGCGAGGAAGCGTCTGAGGTAAAATTTGAACCCAGGACCTCCCATCTCCAAGCCTGGCTCTCTATCCACTGAGCTACCTAGCTGTCTTTTACATGGGAGCCTTCTGATTCCTCACCCACCTACCCACAGTGCCCTCTCTCCCCAAATTTTGTGGTTCAGTCAGTTTGATCATATAACTTGGTAAAACTTGTGTGGAAATTTGTTATAAAATGTGATTGGAAATAAATTAATTAATAATTAAAGAAAGTGAAGGAAACTATATTCATAAGACAGCATCGATAAAGATTAAACTTGAAACCGTGTTGGGCGTGTTTTCTTTTTGCCTCTTGGTTGTTCAGTATTTACCAGTGCACTCTGCCAAAGACCAAGACCATTGAAAGCACTTTTGTTCACTTTTCTCTTATCGCGATCCCATTGGTCATTTTCTTGGCAGCAGAGATGCTGGAGGGGTTGGCGATTTCCTTCTCCTGCTCATTTGCGGATGAGGAAACGGAGGCCAACAGAGTAAAGTGACTTGCCCAGAGTCACACAGCCAATAAGTGTCGGAGGTCAGACCTGACTCCAGGCTGGGTATTCTATTCATTGCACCAAAATACAGGCCATTTCCCCAAGTTATTGGGCTTCATATACCGCAGGGAAGCGATAGGTGGCGCTAGGGAGACAGGCAGGCTGGGCTGTCGCTCTCACGGAGGCCGTGGACACAGTATCTACTCCAACCTCCTCGGGGAGGATAGAGTTTGTGCAGAAGTTCATTCACCTTCCGGGATGTGTCTTCCCCTTTCGAAGCAACACACTTCCGCCTCCCTCTCTGGGATGAGGCTGGCTTTCCCGGGGCTGTCCAGCAAATGAAAAGGAAGACTCCCAGCCCCTCCCCCTCACGGCGGTTGTTCTTACCCGTTTACGACTTTTCTCTAGAGGTCTGTCAAGCTCAATTCAGCGATAATGACGGCGCCTGGAGAAAGAGGGGGACGGACAGACAGACAGACAGACAGACAGACAGACAGACAGACAGACAGACAGACAGACAAGAAAAGAGACGCGGCCTCGCCTCACTGAACCCGGAGGACGTCACTCTCCCACTTTGCCCAGTTATTCTCTCATTCATCTCGGAAGCCGTCCGGTTTCCTTTGAATCCAGTGGTTCATCTCTTTAGAATAGAGCTAGCAGACTGGGTGGTGCAGTGGATGGCGTGCCGAGGCTCGAGTCAGGAAGGCACCTCTTTTGGAGTTCAAATCTGGTCTCATGTTAGCTGTGTGACTTTGGGCACGTCATTTCACTCAGTTTCCTCATCTGGCAAATAAACTGGACGAGGAAATGGCAAATCACTCCCGTATCTTTGTCTTTTGGTTGTTTGGGGGTTTTTGCACCCCAAAGGGGTGGGTCATAACGGAGTAGAATAATGAATATCCTTCCCCCTCCACATTTATTTATTGGATTGAATGAATCTTGGAAGTGTTCCTACTGCTGGGTTCCATGAAGCTAGGACGCTTCTCTTTCTTTCTCACTCTGTCTGTCTGTCTGTGTCTGTCTGTCTGTCTCTTCCCCTCTTTCTCCAGATTCAGTTCCGAAGGAATCTGGGCCTTTTCTGGCATTCTTTGGTTCTTTATGACCCTTCCCAGAGTTCTAGGGAAGATTACTTACAACTAAACTTTGGCCCAGGTCTAGGGTCTCCCCAAAAGAGGTGACTCAGTGTATTCTTTATAGCAGGTACAACAGGAGGAAGGGAAGAAGTGTTTATGTAGAATCTACTCTGTGCCAGGCACTGTGCTAAGCATTTACATGTATTTGAGCCTCACAACAGTCAGGGATGGATGCTATTATTATCCTCAAATTACTGATGAGGAAACTGAGGTAAGTAAAGAGGAAGTGACTTGCCCAAGGCCACCTAGCTCGTAAGTATTGGAGGCCAAATTTCAACTCAGTTCTTCCTGACTTCAGGCCCAGTGCTCTATGGATTATGCCTTTTGCTGCCTCAATAAAGAAATTTACTTCTTCCATGCCAAAGAAATGCCCAACACAAAAAAGACTGCTCACAAGTACAGATGGAAACGGCTTAAAAAAGCGACATTTTACTTTCTTTGGGGACAAATACATAAAAAATAAAGCTGTTTATGGGACTGTTATTTGGTTTATCACATTTCACCTTATTTCTAGACAGTCCTGTTTCTATACAATTCCCTCCAAGGCTCAGCTCTTTCGGCAAACAAGGCCATGGCTTGGCCTCATCCTCCAGCTGATGGTCAACGTGTCCAAGAAGAGGGTACTTGCAGGCTCCTCCTCATATGAGATAGCTTGAATGGAAGGATCTAGGATCAACTGGCATCTCAAGCTCATGAAGGTGCCTCCAAGGCTGAACATGCCCATCCTGGCTTCACTGTTTAGCCACTTAGGCTCATAGAAGGAACCCAAAGCTAAAGCAACAGAGAGAAGTCCAAGGTTCATGTTCGGGTGCTCCTAAGCCAACCGTTCTTCTGCTTCTCAGAGTTCACCATTTCTGCCTGAGTAGGGGAAGGATGGCTCATCTCCCATTCCTCATGGGAAGCTGAAAGAGAAAGAGAAAGACAGAGAGAGAAAAGGAGAGAGACAGAGACAGAGAGAGAAAAGGAGAGAGAAGGAGAAAGAGAGAGAGGGAGGGAGACAGAGAGAGAGAGAGAAAGAGAGACAGAGAGGGGGAGAGAAAGAGAGGGAGAGAGACAGAGAGAGAGACAGAGGGAGAGAGAGGGAGAGAGAGAAGGAGAAAGAGGGAGAGAGACAGAGAGGGAGAGAGATAGAGAGAGAAAAGGAGAGAGAGACAGAGAGAGAAAAGGAGAGATTGAGAGAGAAGTAGAGAGAGAGGAAGGGAGAGAGAGAGGAGAGAGGCAGAGAGAGAAAAGGAGAGAGAGACAGAAAGAGGGAGAGGGAGAGAGAGATAGAGTGAGAGACAGAGAGAGAAAAGGAGAGAGAAGGAGAAAGAGAGGGAGGGAGAGAGAGAGAGGGAGAAAGAGACAGAGAGAGGGAGAGAGAGGGAGAGAGAGAGAAAAGGAGAGATTAAGAGAGAAGGAGAAAGAGAGGGAGAGACAGAGAGAGGAGAGAGAGAGAGGGAGAGAGACAGAGAGAGACAGACAGACAGACAGAGAGAGAGAGAGAGAGAGAGAGAGAGAGAGAGAGAGAGAGAGAGAGAGAGGGAGGGAGAGAAACAAAAGACAGAATTACTCTCTTTTTAAGTTCCATTGAATTGTACTAGAAATGCTGCTACCTTTAGCAATAAGAGAAGAAAAAAATGGAGGGAATTAAAGTAGGTAACTAAACCATCACTCTTTGCAGAAAACATGATGGTATACTTAGAGAATCAACTAAGAAACTAATAGAAATAATAACTTTAGTAAAGTTTCAGGATACAAAATAAATCCACATAAATCATCAGCATTTCTTTATATTACGAACAAAGTCTAGTAGCAAGAGATAGAAGGAGAAATTCCATTAAAAATAACTCTAGGCTAAGGACAGCTGTGTTGCTCAGTGGATTATAACCAGGCCTAGAGACAGAAGGTCCTGGGTTCAAATCTAGCCTTAGACATTTCCTAGCTGTATGACCCTGGGCAACTTACATTGCCTAAGAGCCCTTACCACTCTTCTGCCTTGAAACCAATACACAGTATTGATTCTAAGATGGAAGGTGAGGGTTTAAAAAAATAATAAAACAAAACAACTCTAGACAGTATAAAATACCTTGAAATTGCCAAGGCAAACACAGGAATCATATGAAAACAATTACAAAAACACTTTTTCCATGAATAAAATCAGATCTAAACAACTGGAAAAATATTAATTGCTCAAGTGTAGGCTGAGCTAAGCTAATAAAAAAGGACAGTTCTACCAATATTAGTTTGCTTATTCAGTGGCAAACCAAACAAACTACCAAAAGATTATTTCATAGAAGTAGAAAAAATAACAACAAAATTAATCTGGAAGAACAAAAGGTCAAGAATATCAGGGGAACTAATGGAAAAACATGGGAAGGAAGGAGGCCTTGCAGTCCTACATCTCAAACTGTACTGTAAAGCAGCAATCATCAAAACAATCTGGCACTGGCTAAGGAACAGAATGGTAGATCAATGGAGTAGATGATACACAATATACAAGGGCAAATGACCTTAGCAACTGAGGGTTTGACAAACCCAAGATCCCTGCTTTTGGAATACGAACTCACTCTTTAATAAAAACAGCTGGGAAAATTAGAAAACAGTACGGCAGAACCTAGATATGGACCAATATCTTACACCCTATACCAAGATAAACTCAAAATGGGTATATGCTTTAGCTATCAAGGGTGATAAGGTAAATAAATTAGGGAAATATAAAATATTTCCTGTGAGATCTATGGAGAAGGGAAAAATTTATGACCAAACAAGAAACTGAGAACATTACAAGATATAAAATTAATAATATTGATTATATTAAATTTTAAAGTTTTTGTACAAAAAAACCCAATGTACCAAGATTAGAAAGGTAACAATTAACTGGGGCAGGGGGAAGTTTTTACAGCAAATTTCTCTGATAAATCTCTAATTTCTCAAATATATAGAGAAGTAAATAAAATTTTATAAGAATACCTACAAGTCATTCACCAATTGACAAATGGTCAAAACATATGAACAAGCAGTTCTTAGAGGAAGAAATCAAAGCTATCAATAATCATATATAAAAATGTTTTAAATCCCTCTTGATTAGAGAAATGCAAATAAAAACAACTCCAAGGTACCACCTCACACTTATCAGGCTGACCAATATGACAATAAAGGAAAATGATAAATGTTGGAGGGGATGTGACAAAATTAGGACACTTATGTATTGTTGGTGGAGTTGTGAACTGAACCAGCCATTCTGGAGGGCAGATTGGAACTATCCCCAAAGGACTATAAAACTGTGTATACCTTTGATCTTGTAATACCACTATTGGGTCTGTTTCCCAAGAGATCATAAGAAAGGGGAAAGGACCTGTTTGTACAAAAATATTTATAGCTGCTCTTTTTGTGGTGGCAAAGAATTGGAAACTGAAGGGATGTCCATCAACTGGGGAATGGCTGAACAAATTGTGGTATTTGATGGTGATGGAATACTATTGTACTATAAGGAATGATGAGAAGGATGATTTCAGAGAAAGCTGGAAAGACTTACATGAATTGATGCAGAGTGAAATAAGCAGAACCAGGGGAACATTGTATAATAATAACAGCAATATTGTATGATGATCAACTGTGAATGACTTAACTACTCTCAGCAATACAATGACCCAGAACAATTCTGAAAGACTTATGAAAGTTACTTCCAGAGAATGAACTGTTGGGGTTGAAATGCAGATCAAACCACACTATTTTTCATTTTGGTTTATTTGTGTTTTTACTTTGGGTTTTTATTTTATATGATTATTCTTTTACAATAATGACTAATATGGAAACAAATTTTGCATGATAATACATGTGTAACTCAGATCAAATTGCTTACCATCTCTGAGAAGGGAAGGGAAAGGAAAGAGGGAGACTATTTGGATCTTATAATATTGGAAAATGTTTATTGAAAATTGTTATTACATATAAATAGGAAAAATATTTTTAAAAAGATGAATTGAGTCAAGGGCACTTCCTTCTCAGTGGCCAAGAAAGGGGTGGCTTTGTCTTCTTAACGTGCATGCCCCTTATTTTTTTTAAGTCTTTACCTTCCATTTTAGAATCAATACTGTGTATCAGTTTTAAAGCAGACAGGGGATTATGGTCAGGCAATAGGAATTAAGTGAGTTGTCCAGGGTCACACAGTGAGAAAGTGTCTGAGATTGTACATCCCACATAAGTTCCTGGAAGTAGTCAGGGAATTCGGTATATGTCCCATGGGATGACCCTTACAGTCTGTTGCTACTGTTTAGTCATTTCAGTCATATTTGACTCTTCTTCACCCCATTTGAGGTTTTCTTGGCAAAGATACTGGAGTGGTTTGCCATTTCCTTCTCCAGCTTATTTAACTGGGTTAAGTGACTTGCCCAGGGTCACACAGCTAGTAAGCATCTGAGGCCAAATTTGGCCTCAGGAAAATTGGTCTTCCTGACTCCAGACCTGGTACTCTACCCATTGTGCCACCTAATTGCCCCATGTATGTGTATATATTTATATATCCAGAATAAATATTAGTAACTTCCAAACCATGTTTGGGGCAGGAGGAGTCTAAAACGAGTAAATGACATATTAAACAGTCCTTCCTCTGGGGAGAGGGAAAGGGGAGGCCTGGGAGGAAGGTCACAGACCTCTGAGTCCAGCTAAATTTAGACCAGCCATGTAGGATTCCCCTCAGACATCGTCCCTGACTGGATTCAGGACTCCTAAAGCTCCTCCTGAGTTATGTCTGCTTCCTTCGTAGCTCTGCGCTTTCCTCCTTCAGCCTGCTTCGTGTTTACTGGACTTCTGGACCCTCTAAGCCACAAGGCTCCTCCTCCAGGGTCAAGGTCAGTGGTACTACAAGTCATTTTATTTTCATCTAAGTCAGGAAACTCCTAGGAGCCTGGGGAATTCTGGGAATCCCAGCCAACACCAAAAAAGCCCCATCCATCTCCCCATGGCTGTATGTCCAAGTTTTTAGGAAGAGTGCCAAAAGGTGGGTTATTTACATATTTGATTCGTATACTTGGGTCCCAATTAATGCAAAGAATGAATCTATATTCAAATTTATAACTATTTAAAACTAAAATTATGTGAAATGTGATAATCATTATTTATATACTTCTTGTCTCACCCCATAGAATATCACTGCTTGAGGACAGGGACTGTTTCATTGCTATCTTTTTTTTTTTAAACCTTCACCCTCCACCTTAGAATTAATACTGGATATTGGTCCCAAGGCAGAAGAGTGACCAGGGCTAGACAATGGGGGTCAAGTGACTTGGCCAGGGTCACACAGCTAGGAAGTGTTTGAGGTCAGGTTTGAACCCAAGGTTTGGCTCTTGGTCTAGCTCCGCCACTTCTCAATGATCTTACCGCCATCGGGGGCATCACCATCCTTCCTGTCACCTACGTACACTCTCAACATCAAGGTCATCCTCTGCTTTTCTCACGTATCTCATCCGCTGTCAAGATGTGACAAAGGTCCCCCCCCTTCTCTACTCACACAGCTGCTACCATGTTGCGGGCTCCCATCACCTAGTGCTTGGGCTTCTGCCTCAAAGTATCTCCTCCCCTTCTCCATCCTCCATGCGAGCTGTCAGACTGCTCATGGGTCTGACCCTGTTTCCCTTTGCCTCCTGTTCAATAGATGCCTTATTACTTCTAAAATGAAAGATAAAAGCTCCTGTTTTTAGAGCTTGTAAAGCATCCTCCCACCCCCAGTTTTAAGCCAGAACCCTCCCTCTTCCAACATTTCCAATTGTCTCATCCTTTTCTCCTCTGTGGTCCATGGAGATGGAGCGTCACTGCCTTCTTACTGTTTCTTGTACGACCCTTTGGCATCTGGCTCCGCTTTTTTCAGGGACATCCCCATTCCCAGAATGCTCTTTCTTCCCCCTTCAGCCTCCTGGCTTCCCTGGCTTCAGATCCTGCCTTCTGCTAGAACCCTTTCCTGGGTCCCTTAATGCTAGTGCCTTTCCTCTGAGACTACCTCCAGGGCATCCTGTATATTTGTAGGAAGTCCTGAAGGGCAGGGGCTGAGCTTCTTCTCTTCCTCCTTCCTCTCCTTCCTCTTCCTCCTCATGGTATCTCCATCACTTAACACAGTGCCTGGCATATTGTTGTTTGGTCTTGTCTGGCTCTCTGAGATCTCCTTAGGGTTTTCTTGGTAAAGACACCAGAGTGGTTTGCCATTTCCTTCTCCAGTGGATTAAGGCAAACAGAGGATAAGTGACTTACTCAAAGTCCCCACAGCTAGTCAGTATCTGAGGTCAAATTTGAACTCAGATCATCCTGAATCCAGGCCTGGCTCTCCGTCCATTGAGCCACCTACCTGCATCCTGGGCAAAACAGCTATTATATATTAAATATCTGAGATTGGATTTGAACTTGAGGCCCATGGAGCCATTTGGGTGCCTGGACCAGTGCTTATAAATGATTGTTTGTGGGCTGATATAAAGGAGTGCTTTTATTGATCAGGACAGCCACATTGCTAGAAAAGGACAGAAGCAAAGAAAGTCACGCAGCTCTAAGAGAAAAGACTCGGAGTAATAATTATGGTTGGAGGGTTCCCAAATTTACTCGATAAACATGAAGACTTTAAGCCTGAAAAAATCTTCTGGGAAATAAGGAAGTTGGGTTAAATGAACGTTACATCTTGGATCCTCTGATCCCATCTAGAACTATTGGAGGACTGTGGAGAAACTGCATGTTGCCTATCTGCCTGTTCTGGTTGGAAGAAAATCTGGATTTGGATTTCTAGCTTGAGAAAGGGGTGAGACATCTTCCCCAAGAGACTCGGCTTTGGAGCAGCAGGCTTAGTCAAGATCACGTGCGACGGTCCAAGCCTGACCCCTGAGGAGGTCTGAGAAGAGTCCTCAGAGGTGGCCCTAAGAAGACCTCACCGTCTGCACTTGCCACCTGCTTCTAGGAAAATTTGATTCGAGGAAAAGATGGGATGCTCAGAAGATGCTTTGGAGGAAAAAGACCCCTTTGGAGGAGCTGGTTAGAGAAGAAGCTTAGGAGCGTTTCCTACTTCAAGAAAGATGGCTGGCTGGCTGGGCTTTCATGTTCCAAGTACTTCTTTCTCCAGTGGATTTAGGCAACAGAGTAAATGACTTGCCTAAGGTCATAAGCTAGCATCCAAGATTAGATTTGGATTGACGTTTGAAGCGTTTTCTTTGTGAAGGAGATAAATAGCCATCTTGTACCTCGTCTCCATGTATGTATAAGGGGTGTTCAGGGAGGACTAGCACCTCTGGCGTGAGGGCATGCTGAGCTCTTTTCAGGGGTGCTCATCCACCTTTGGGCTTCCCTGTCACCCAGCTCTCACCTATGGCTCCAAGCAGTTGTAGTAGCTTGAACATCAGAGATAAAACCATCTTGGCAGGTGGCCTAGACCGGGTTGAGGGTAACTGACAGTCCTCCAAGCCACTGATGAGTTGGGCAAATGTCTAGCCCAAACACGACTTCCTTGTCCCATGGAATGGGTAGATAAGGACAATTTGTTCCAAAGAAGGTCACAGAGCAGCTGAAGCAGGCTCTGTGTAGGGATTAAAACTCAGCCGGACACTGACCATGCCAAGGCCATCCACTCCCTCCCAGGCCATGGCCAGGCATCCTGACTTTTGTCTTGCCATCGATCGGTGGTGACTCCAGAAGAGAGAGTGAGACAATCCCTTGGGCAACTCTGCCTCACTTCATCTAATTCACAAACAAGTCAAGATGCCACCTCTTGATGCCATTGGTTTTCAAACAAAGGATGAATGAAAATAATATGACTCGGTCATTCTCAGTTGGTGGGATCACCACAAAAAGGAGCTGTCACAAATACTTTTGTACCTAGGGGTTCTGTTCTTCTTCCCTTGAGCTCTTTAGGGTCCAGATCTGGCACTTGTATCACTGAGTCAAAGAGTGATGGTTTAATAAAGAAGCGGGACTTCTCCGTGAGTTCTCCAGTTCTCACATTTATAGGCTCGCTATTTCCACTCCATCTTCCTGAGGAAAGTTGCTAATCACTGTAATGTGACCATTGGCTCTGGTCTTGAGTTTCTTCAAACTCAATATAAATCAAATAAATCAATAGGGGAAATAAAAAAGTACTTAATCTAATTTCACCTCCGCTGAGAATGGGAAGTGGGTTCTTCTTTCTGGGAGTCTCAGACTTTTTCCTTGCCATCATTTTCCCCCCTTATGTGATGGCTGCACTTTGCCCTTGATGCCAGGCTGCTTTTGCCTGCTGCAAATGAAGACCTCCTTAAAGAGAAGAGCAATAAAGGAGACAAAAGCCTAAAGTAGGCTTATCTGGTTAAGTCCCACGAGCAAAATTTGCACCATGCTGGGATGGGGGGGGGGGGCTCTATCTCTCCCCATCCCTCACTGACATCATCTTATAGCATCTGGGAAGTTGCAATCCAAAGAGCTGGGACCAAAAGAAAGATAAGAGGGCTCTTGTGGCACAGTTCCTTTAGCAAGGGCCACCAGAAGGAGCCGACACATGGGGGCCAAAAGAAGAGCTCCATCATTCATGCTACATACAGTTTATATATATGCTCAGAAATGTTTTGTTTTTTTTTTTTACTAATCTGGAGGGACAATAAAAACCAAACTTCTGAGATCACTGAACTGAGTTTTACATCTTTTGGACTAAGCTTTTCACAGCAAAATGGAATGCTGAGGAAGGCAGTGTGTGCCATTTGCAAAAATATCCAGCTAGGAACTCTATCTCCTTCTGGAATCGGGCACAGTTTGTGTGTCTATGTGTGAGGAAGAGGAAGAAGGCAAGATGAAACATCTTCATCAGAACTGTCAAGGAGTAGGCTACAAAGAAACATTATGGACACAATTCCATAAAGAGTCTTAAAGAGTTGGCAAGTACATCGTGTTCCGGAAAGACCGTTTCCTGTGGTGGCTGAAGAAAAAAACAAGAAACAGGTCTAACTATTTACTCGATAGACTGAATTTTCTCTCTTATTTTGAGGAGAAATAGGAAGGAAATTCTTAAGAGACTAATAAATATGTGAACTAACGGTGGAGGATAGGATTTCCAGACAGGTGAAATCCATTGATCTATTGTTATATCGAGAATTTAAAGTTATTTGGACTGTGACTTCCCACATAACCGAAGTGTTAGAAATATAAAGCCTTTGCTTTATGGTTGTTTTCAGTTGTTATATATGAGTAACCACTATTAGGAAAGGAGATTGCCCTAATGGGTAAATAATGACAATTTTAAAAATCTTTAAATATAATAAATAATGAGATATTATTGAACTAATGACTCTGCCATAAGGAATGACTGCCAACAGTTCAAAGAAAGATGGAGAAACTTGTATGAAACAATGCAGAGTAGACAAGAGTACAAGCTACAAAATGACTAAATAGGCAATGTTAAACAGCATTAACATGGTTAAATAGACTAAATATCTGAAATGACAACGAATCAATGAGAAAGATGTTTTCATTAATAAGAGCATTCAATTATGTCCCTTCATTGTGATAGATGTGGGGGTGAAAATTTTAACTAGAGAGCAGAGACAAGGCTAACGCTATTTTTGTTTCTCTTTGTTCCTAAGTTGGTTGTTGCCTTCCCTACATCGACCATGGTCTCTTTTGAGAACTCCCCTTTTTCTTCTTGGTTTCTTTAAATGCCTTCAGAATTGCATCCTTTTAAAAAATAAATGAAGTTTTATTGATAAATTTTGTTTTAGCACATCACATAAAATACCGGTATGCTCATAATTAAATTACTGGAAATTTGCAATCCCTGAAAACAAGAAAACAAAACAGTATCAAAGAGCGCTGGCAACCTAGCAGTGTTTCCCGTGCTAAACGGAAGGATGGATGGGTACTTTAGACAGTAGAACCAATGTTATACAATCTTTTTTATCTGAATTTTAATGCTGTTTAAAATCACCTTCATCGATATTGCTAAGTTCATTGTATATCTTGTTCTCTTGGTTGTTCTGTTTTGGTGACTCTCCATTGCTTCATATAGTCTCTCCATCTTTCTTTGAATTGTTCACAGTCGTTCCTTACGACCCAGTAATTGGTACAATAATATCCCATTACATGTATATGACATAATCTGTGTAACCACACAATAATATTCCATTGTACTCACATGCCCCAATTTGTCCAGCCATTTTCAATTGTTGGGTTCATAAATAACTCTTCAGTGTTAGGAAGAGAGCTACTAACCAGGAATGAAATATGTAAACAATTACAACAAAGGGATGAAACTGAGTGCTGTATGATGGTAATAACTGAATGACACCAGAGAAGAGGTGACACCATCTACTTCCTCCCCTTCTTTTGCAGAGAAAATTGGTAATAAAGATACTGTCAAGTAGAGTTGATGTTTGTTTTGCTAAGTACTTAACAATTTTTTTGTTTGTCTTTGCTCTGTGAGGTGGTTTCATGGAAAGGGGAATGACCTATCTGGATATTAGGGGGAAATGAAAGATCCAGGACGATTCCCAGGACTCATGACAAAAAAGGATGTCTACCACCATAAAAGGCACAGACCGAGTCCTAATGAAGCTTGAAACATACCATTCTTCACTTTATTTCCTCCACAAAATTTTCTCTAGCATAAACAATGTGTATCTTGTTTCCTAACATGACCAATAGGGAAATATGCATTATATGAAAACATACATACAATTAGTATTGCCTGCCTTGGGGGGGGGGGCGGTGGGGGGAGGCAGGGAGAAAAAGAATGAGACTTAGATTTTTGGGTATAGCTAATGTGAGAATTTCTTTCGATTGGATAGGCATTTTAATTATAATTTATTCCATATTTATTAAGATCCAATATTATTATTGCATTATATATCATTTTATTGTATATTTTTTAAATGATAACTCAGAAAAAGAGAAAAACCATATAGTTCAACCCATAAAATTGTGATATAAGAATAAAGAATAGCAACAAAATAAGCGCTAAAAAAGAAACTGCTGCTCTGAATATTTTCATAGAGGCCTTCTATTGTCAATAATCTCTGTGAGAAAGAAGTCCAATTGGGAGTTGCATCAGAGGACGTGAACAATTTTGTTGTATTTCTTGACTAAATATAATTCTGTGTTCCAGAACAGTCGGATCACTCAGCCAGCAGTAAATTGTCATGTGCCATCATTTCCATCTTTGCCACTTTGGTGGGTGTGGGTGACTATCTTAGAGTTGTTTGGGTTTGTATTTTTCTAATCATTATTGATTTTGAGTATGTCTTGAGATGATTGCCGAGAGTTTGCCTGGAGTTCCATTCAAGGTATGGATGGAAGGCAACCCACTGATTTATACTCTGACAAAACGAAATTGGACTTCATCATCCAGTACTGGGAATAGGCTATGAATTGGGCACCCATTACCAGTGAGTGAAGAACCACATGGGTGCTGATGTCCTACTCTCTAGGCTGGAAACCTTGACGTTTCCCACCGCAAGGCTGAAAGTGACCTTTGACATGTCACCAAGTCTTCTAGGCACAAGAAAACTCAAAGAAGGGTCTGGGATCTCCCCCTAATCACTGATAAAAAAAGAAAATCTTTATATATGCAAAGATCTTTATAGCAGCCCTTTGCTTGCTACCAGAGAATTGGAAACAAAGTAAATGCAGGGTGAAGCAGCTAGAGATCTAGTGGATGGAGCACTGGACTGGGAATCAGGAAGACTTGAGTTCAAATCCAGCCAAATCAACTTTCTAGCTGCCTTACACTTAACTTCTGTCTGCCTCAATTTTCTCAGCTTTAAAAAAGGGAATGATAATAGCATATACCTCAAACAGGGTTGTTGTGAGGAGGAAATGCTATCATCTTTGTAAAGCAAAGCTTAAAATGCTATACAAATCTTAGCAATTACTTACTATCATCATGCCATCTATTGGGGAATGGCTAAACAAATTGTAGCATGTGAATAGAATGGAATATTATTGTACTGTAAGAAATGATGAATAGAGAAGCACAGATTTACATGATTTGAAACAGAATTAAGTAAGCAAAGCCAAGAAAACAATTCACACAATGGCTACAAAGATGTAAATGGAAGGAAGAACCACAAAACAATGGAAAGTGATTGTTGCAAAATTACAAAGAACAAACATGGCCCCAGAGAAGAGATAGGAGGACAGGCCAACATCATTCCTTTACAGAGGTGGAGATTTATGGGTGTGGAACATTCCACATATTTTCTAACTTTTTTAATGTATTCACCAGGTTTGTTGCTTTTTAAAAATATAATCTTATTTAAAAATATTTTTCCATAGTTACATGATTCATGTTCTCTCTCTTCCCTGTTCCCTCTCCCCTCCCGGAGCTAACAAACAATTCCACTGTTGTTGATTTTTAAGTCTTTTTCTTAAAGTAATATTATTTGCTAAGTGGAATGGCTCTCGGAGAAAGGGAGAGAAGCTTGGGGAAATTTGGATGATATAAAAAAAAAAGGACCAATCATTTTTTTTTAAGTATTCCATTAGTGGGAATAAATTTTGTGGCATCCAATATTTACTGCCTGGACTGTCTTTGGAGGAATGGTAATGAGCACAGCTTTATGATAAATGTCTTTGAGAAATGATACAGGTCAAGAAAAAGGGGAACCACCCTTAGGAATTGGAGATTTGTTTCTTAGAAGGCACCCTGCCATGGAAAGAGTTGGAGATAGACTGTATATGAGAAGTAGGAGAAATTGGAGTTACATAATGAACAGATGCTACTACATAAAGTCTACTGTACTGGTACAAGACGATGAACGTATTCCGGGATGATTTTGGATGTTGGGGCCAAGAGCTGGCACAGAAGGGAAGGGAATATATGCGCTAATTCTTTTACAGATATTATCTCATGTGATCCTCAAAACAACCCTGTGAGGTAGGTGCTATTATTACCCCCATTTTACAATTGAGAAAACTGAGGCAAAGAGAAGGTAAGTGACTTGTATTGGATCACACAGCTAGTAAATGTTCTACCCAATGCCAGACCCAAGGTTCTATTCACTGTACTTCTAGCTGCCTCAACTTTATTCCTCCCAATGCTTGGGCATCACCCATTGGGAGAATGTCCAAATATCCCACTTCTCAGGGGGTTATATATCTTTGTGCAGTGGTTATATCACAAAAGCCTAGATTATGATTGGTGAGGAAACTTTGGAGAGGAAAGACATTTAAAAAGCCAAATCGCCAGAATGTGGAAGTCATTCTAGACAGAATTGGGACTATATAGAAAGTGAAGGAAGGGGGGTCACGTGGAAGGTGACCACCATTTTGTTTTTGAACCTTGGAATCCAACCACTTGTGATGTTTGTTGGGTGGTGTATTTCCAGCTACCGGGACATGGTAGATCACTTGAGCTCAGAAGTTCCATGCTATAATAAGGCTAAAAGCCAAAGACAGATATAGTGAGCCCAGGAGAGCCAGCCTGGGGAAGGTGGGAACACTAAGGAGGCTCAAATTGGTACAGAAATGAAACAAAAGAGATCAGGTCTCCCAGGCTGATTAGAAGGGGAATCAGGTCTGAGAGCAGCTGCTGTACTTCCAGCTTGACCAAATAGGGAGACTCATTCTCAGAACAAAAACAAACCAACCAAAAAAACAAAAAACTTGGGAATTCCATTGGAATTCTAATAACACAAGAGGCAGACAGCTTTGAAATCTGAGCTTTTTTTTCTTGGCTACCCACTCATTGTCCATCTGACTGCATTAAACTTGGACTTCTTTGGCTCCTTTCTCCAGCTGGACACGTTTTGGATTTCCTTGACTTCTCTGCCATGCAGGTAGCCTGCCCAACCCCACTTCTCAGTTCTTCTATGTGTGCTGTCTTCCCCATTATATGGTAAGCTTCTTGAAGGCAGGAGTGATCTTTTTTTTTGTATTTGTTTGTATTTGTATCCCCAGAAGAATCACAATAGGCGTCCCTTCTTAACAGTGAGGGAGAGATTCTGGGCTCACTCCTTAAAGACAGAGAAGTGAAAACAAACAAACAAAAAGACAGAAGTGAGCCAGGACCAAATATAAAGGGGTAGATGTTTGTTGACCCATGAGGACTATTAAAGGCCCAAATATAGAAAGACACATGAGACAAACAGTAAAAGCCAGACAACAAATAGACATGGAAGACAAGCAATAGATATACAGACTTTCACTCGGTTTCGGGGCAGACAAGAGTACACTCCCCCAACCCCAGGGGCTTATCTTAGAGATCCTATTCCTCACTGTCTAACAGTGCTCCTTAGGACTCATTGGGTCCTCAGAGGACTTGAACCTCTGTTGCAGGAACCCAGTCCCTGTCCCAAGTCCAACTTGGGTGGGGGGCCTTTAACCACCCCAAAGTTCCTACTGAGCGCTCATAACAAATCCTCTAGAAGGGAAATCTCTCAAAACAACACTTCCGCCTCCCAGTCATTCCAGCCCGGCCCCTTAGGACTTGGGAACCGTGTACTTGGCAGGTCCTCACTCAGAAACAGGTGAAAGGGGATCTTAATGGATCCGACTTGGTAATAGGCCATCTCCGTATAATCCGAGGAGCACGGACTCTGCCAGCCACTTAGCCGTATGCCGAGATCCAGACTCTCCCTTCCCCATACACATTCACACAGACAAACACACTCAGATTTCCCTTCAGGGATTCAAGTACCTTTACCACTGTGTGGTTCAAACCTTTGGAATCCCAGGACGAACCCCCAAATGTGCAGTCCAGTCCTGGTTCAGATTCCAAGGAGGAGACACACACGGTAACGCAATACCCAAGAGGTACTTTATTCAAGCTATAGCTTGGGCCTCCATGAGAAGTGGAAGACCCCGAGCCTTTCCTAGGCCTGGCTTATATAGAGGGGATAGGGAAGGGGGTTGTCCTGAAACCCAGGCGCCAAAAGGGAAGACACATCAATCTTGGTCTCTGCTGCCCAGATGTTTCTCTTTAACATATGGTCATGGTGACCTAGGCCAGGTCAGTGAAACCTGAAGTTCTGAGACAACACATCCTTAGGGCACTACATAAATAAGGACATGCCAAGCTTAGTTCTTGGGATAAGGGATCCATTAGGGGGTCATCTGGAGGGCAAGTTCCTGTGATATCAGTCTGTTTCTTCACATGTTACTTATTGATTATGGTACTGCCAAATCTTCAGTCCAAAGGACAAGAGAATTCCTGAGCAGGACATTATTGGCCACGGCGTCCTGCCTCCCACCTTGTTAGACCACATGCCTTACCAAGTCACATGTTTGATTAACCTCCTCCTCTTTTGATTACGTGATTGTCAACTGAGCCACTGTCGAAGCCTAGGCCATGTCACATGTTCAGGAGTTACCTCTCCCTCCACATTCCTAAACTCTCCAATAAAAGTTTGAGGGCACCTGTGGAGCCCCCCCTCAATCCCATCTGAGGAGCTCGGCAACATGTAGCCCACATTTTTTGTCTCTGATTCTTTATTCCTGTGTCTCTCTCTTTCTCTCCTTTATCCATTTCCCCTCAGTTTCCAATCTCCTTCTCAGGTATCGACTCATGAGAATTTTAAGATATAACTACAGGAGGTTACAACCAGGGATGCCATTTGGGTCCTCTTCCAACCAACTCCCTGACTCGTTGGGGGGAGGGGGGAAGAATATATTCAGAAATGAATATGATTTAAAAACAAAAGATATCACTAAAAATAAACCTAAAATGAGAAAATTTAACTGTGGAGGGTCGTGCCTATGCTGTGAGCCAATGATGAAGAGTTGGGGCTCTGTTCCTCTGAGTTATCAGCTCAGTCTGTGACCCATTTAGGGATTTTTCTTAAGTCACTGTCTTTTCCAACACTTTGTGACCTCATTTGGGTTTTCTTGGTAAGGTACTGGAGTGGCTGGCCATTTCCTTCTCCAGCTCGTTTTACAGATAAGGAAACTGAGGCAAACAAGCTGAAGTGATCTTCCCAGGGCACACAGCTAGGAAGTGTCTGAGGCTGGATTTGAACTCAGAAAGAGAGGTCTTTTTGACTGACACTCTGATTCACTGTATCAGCTATCCTGGTTAGGGATTATTCTGAAGCAATAATCATAGAACAAAACAGAAAGATCTTTAGAAACCTTGGCTGAGTCTAGATCAGAAGTTCTTTGAGAGCTAGGACTATATTTTATAATATCTTTTTCATTTGCATGCCTTTAATTCATACCTGTCTCACAGGGTGGTTGTGGTGGCTCAGTGTATCCACTGGAGTCAGGAAGACCTGATTTCAAATCTAGCTTTTTTATCTATTAGCTGTGTGATATTGGGCAAGTCACTTAACTTCTCTGCCTTACTTTCCTCATCTGTAAATGAAATTAATAATAGCACCTCCTTTAGAGAGTTGTTGTAAGGGTCATTGCAAACCTTAAAGTACAATGTAAATGGTTTATTTTTTTTAATTATTTTTAAACCCTTGCTTACCTTCTGTCTTAGAATCAATACCATATATTGGTTCCAAGGCAGAAGAGTGCTCATTTGTAAAAAGAGAAGAATGGATTAGATGATTTCCTTCTTTCCTTCTTTCCTTCTTTCTTTCTTTCTTTCTTTCTTTCTTTCTTTCTTTCTTTCTTTCTTTCTTTCTTTCTTTCTTTCTTGTTCTTCCTTCCTTCCTTCTTTCTTTCTTCCTTCTCTTTCTTTCTTTTTTCTTTCTTCTTCCTTCCTTCTCTTTCTTCCTTCCTTCTCTTTCTTCCTTCCTTTCTTTCTTTCTTTCTTTCTTTCTTTCTTTCTTTCTTTCTTTCTTTCTTTCTTTCTTTCTTTCTTTCTTTCTTTCTTTCTTTCTTGTTCTTCCTTCCTTCCTTCTTTCTTTCTTCCTTCTCTTTCTTTCTTTTTTCTTTCTTCTTCCTTCCTTCTCTTTCTTCCTTCCTTCTCTTTCTTCCTTTCTTCCTTTCTTCCTTTCTTTCTTTCTTTCTTTCTTTCTTTCTTTCTTTCTTTCTTTCTTTCTTTCTTTCTTTCTTTCTTTCTTTCTTTCTTTCTTTCTTTCTTTCTTTCTTTCTTTCTTTCTTTCTTTCTTTCTTTCTTTCTTTCTTTCTTTCTTTCTCTCCTTCTATCCAAGGCAGAAGAGGGGTAAGAGCTAAGCAATGGGAGTTAAGTGATTTGCCCAGGGTCACACAGCTAGCAATGGTACCATATTTAAGTCCTATCTCTAGGCCTAGCTCTCAATCCATGAGCCACCTAGCTGCCCCATAAATGGTTTATTTTGAAAGCCAAACAAAATAATGAAGGTGAATTCCTTTGTAAATCTCAAAGTGATCTATAATTGCCAATAATTATAATATTATTTAAAGCAGTTGGGTGGTGATGAGCCTGGACTCAGGAAGACCCAAGTTCATATCTGGCATCAGACATTTACTAGCTCGGAGATGCTGGGCAAGTCACTTAACCTATCACTGGAGGAGGAAATGGTGAACTACTCTGTATCTTTGTAAACAAAAAGATCCATGGACAGTCTGGTCCCCGGGGTCACAAAGAGCTGAATACAACTGAATAATAACATTGTATTATTAGAGTAGGTTTCTGCGCAGCCTTGATCCAATGATTTTCCTTTATGAATCTGGCTTGGACATGGGTTCTCTGTCCTGAAACTAATCCTACCCCATGTGGAGGAAGCAGTGATTATACTGTCAAATAATCAAGAAGCTCATATGAAGCTTCTACCATGTACCAGGCTCTGTGCTAGACAATGGAGATAAAAAGACGTGGAACACCTGGACTGTGAGGGCTGCTATGGAGGCAAAGCAGATGCTCAAATTCACTAATCTGGCGTCACTTTGGAACCCAAGAGGGTTCTGGAAGGGGGAAGCTAGAAGAATTCCTTTTCCACTGAGAACCACAAGGAAGTGCGAGGCAGAATTGGGGTGTTTGAAAAATGTCGCACTTTGCATGGAGTACCTTCTCCCCTGAACACCACTGACCCGAGGGTCTCTCTGTCTCCCTGGGCCAGGGCAGGATGGTGCCGTCAAATCTGGGATGTGCCAGGGCCGGAAGTAAGTCAAAGCTGGTGAGACAATGTCCAAGAGGAGCCTGGAGACCTCCTTTTTTCCTGTCTGCTCTGGGTAAAGGAGCAGAACTCCATTAAGTGTCCAAGTTATTTGATTTCCCACGCGAGCACCCGTGTGTGTGTGTGTGTGTGTGTGTGTGTGTGTGTGTGTGTGTGTGTGTGTGTGTGTGTTTAGGGGGGTGTTAAAGAGGGATGGAGATTTGGAAACTCTGGAGTTGGTAGCTTAAGCCAATCTCAGAATATAATTATCTAAATTAACTTCTCTCCTCCATTGCTATTGCTTTCTTCTCTTTGATAAAATAAAATTCAGCAGACCCTCATCCTTGTTTGTGTGATTAATGCTGGGGCAGGTAGAGATTTGGGCAGAGATTTTGATTTTTTATTTTTAAAAGGGTCTTTTATCTTTAAAAGTTAGGAGACAGAGCAGCTAGGTGGCTCAGTGGATAGAGAGCCAGGCTTGGCTCAAATATGGCACACTTGCTAGTTGTGTGACCCTGGGCAAGTCACTCAACCCCCACTGCCTATTCTTTACTGCTCTTCTGCCTTGGAACTAATATTTAGTATTAATTCTGAAGCAGAAGATAAGGGTTGAAAAAAAAAGTTAGGAAACATTTTCAGCTTGGCCCAAGGCTCGAGGGGAGAAGAAAGAGGGAGGGAAGGATAGAAGGAGGGAGGGAGGGAGGGAGGGAAGGAGGGAGGAAGAGAGGAAGGAAGGAAGGAAGGAAGGAAGGAAGGAAGGAAGGAAAGAAGGAAGGAAGGAAGGAAGGAAGGAAGGAAGGAAGGAAGGAAGGAAGGAAGGAAGGAAGGAAGGAAGGAAGGTAGGAAGGAAAGACAAGACAAGACAAGACAAGAAAAGAAAGAGGAAATTAATATTATATCTAGGCAAGTGTAAATTTCCTAAATAGGAGAGCTTAATTATCAGAGGCATAATTTATACCTCATGCCCTCAGGCTATAGTGGAAGAAGCTTGTCTTGAAGCCAGGAAGAACTATATTCAAATCTTTCCCCTGAAACACCACTTATCCTCTCAGCATTGTAGGCAACCACTGGGAACCAAAAGTGACTGAGAAAATACTGATTTGTATTGACAGGAGTTTCCTCATGGGGGTGCCATTTCCCTGTGAAATTATAAATTCAGTCCCTACTCCTAGAGTTCTTCTCCTTAGCCTTGATGGGCAAAATAGGGCCCTTGAGGTAACTTCTCTTTTTAATCCTCTTTCTTCCAGCACCCCAATTTTTTTTTCATCTATCTTGGGCTTGCTGTTGACAATACAGAGGATTTTTGACTCATTAAGACCATCTGCTAAGGTGTGGAGGAAGTAAACATATTGATGAAATCATGGATATTTTGAAGCACAAGTATATTATATAACTGTAGCTCTCTTCCCTAAAGGCTTTTTCCTCTAGAAACTTAGTCAGCAATGTTCTTTTAATAATTAGCTCATTTTTTAGCCTGCAGCCAATAGAAAGGCCACCATGTTGTCCCCTCCTCATCTATTTTATGGAGTTTAGAACAAACAAATAATGAAAACAAATGCAATAGCTCAGAGCCCCCACTTAGGAAAATCCCTAGGATTTAGGCAGAAACTTGGTTCTCTGCCTTAATTTTAATTTATCTTTACCTCTACTTAGCCCCTTGTCAAAGTAAATTTAGGTTAACCTAAAGGTTTGGGTAAAAGAACAAAAGAACATGTTATAGTGTCTATTAACAGATAGATACAAGGAAGAGGAATTTTGGGGAAGACAGACCTTTTATTAGAATTCCCCGCTGTCCTTGAAAGGGTTGGTACAAATATTAACTTCAGTCGGAGTCTTCTGCTATAATATTCCTGCAGGAGCCAAAGGTCCTCTTCAATCGTCCAGTTCTCAAGCCCCACTTCCTTTTTTCCTACAACTGGAACCATCAGGATATATGTCTATGTATGAAGTACTTTGGTGTAGTGGAAATTGGAGTCAGGAAGATCTAGAAGTGAATCTTGCCTTTGACAGCTGTGTAACCATGAGCCAGTGGCTTGATCCCATTAGCCTCAGTTTTCTCATCTATAAAATGGGGATAATACAACTTATAGTACTTACCTCACAGGGTTGTTAGGGTCAAATGAGGTTGTGTATGTAAAGTGCTTTGCAAATTTTTAAGTGGAATGCAAATGCATTTATTATTATTATTCCTATGGTCCCGACACTACCTTGTGTCTGTCCGAATGCTCCGGAGGCAGAGAGCATCTTCCGCCCTCCGTCTCTCAGCTCTCCTGGACCATTGCATTGCTGAGCCAGCAAAGTCTATGTGCTTGACGGTTATGGCAGTGACGGTACAGTGTTCGCCTGGTTCTGTTTAGTCCTTGCTGCTTCCGTCCAAGGTCTTGCCGGCTCTTTCTGAGAGCATCCTTATAGCCACTGGTATTCCCTCACCGCCACATGCTACAATTTGTTCAGCTGCTCCCCAGTGGAGGCACATCCCCCCATTTTCCAGTTCTTTATCACCCCAAAAAGAGCAGCAATAAGTAATTTTGTATAAGCAGGTCCTTTCCCCGCCCTTTTCTTTAATCTCTCCAAGATACAGGCCTAGTAGTGGTATTCCTGTATCCAAGGGGACGCACTGTTTGATAGCCCAAAGACTTGGATTTCAGTTCTCCAGCAACGACAGGGAACTCGGAAGAGAGTGTTGGACCTGGAGTCAGGAAGAAACGCCTGCTGTTGAGCCTTTCTAGCTGTGTGACCTTAGATAAGTCACTTTGGTATGGGGGTACAGGGACACCCCAAGTCTCTAGAGGAATCACAGGTCAAAAAGTAAGGGAGGAATTCCTCATTTTTGCCCTCCTGCCGTGGTGGCTAAAGAAAGCTGACTTTAATGCAACTAGAAGAACAAAAACTGTATGATCAGACGCGCTCCCCCCCAGCCCTGCTGACATCAGTTCATTCTCTGCGATCTGCCATTCACCCTCCTTTATGATCAAGGATATCCGTGCTTCTCTCCCAGACACCTCCCAAAGGATGTCACCACACCCCCTTGTCTGCCCCCTCCCCACCTCTGCTCCTTTAAGGTAGAAACATCCCGGACCCTTCTCTCCAGGGAGGCACTTCTTACCTGCATCTGCCGCCCAGCCATTCCCTCAATAAGTTTCTCTATGTTTATATTATTTTTATTTTTTAAGCCTCACCTTCCAATCTAGAATCAATATTATAGGTTAGTTCTAAGGCAGAAGAGAGGTCAGGGCTAAGCAATGGGAGCTAAGTGACTTGCCCAGGGTCATAGAGACAAGTGTTTGAGGCCAGATTTGAATCCAGGATCTCCCATCTCTACGCCCGGCTCTCCATCCACTGAGCCACCAGCTGCCCCCGAGATTTGAACTTCTAAGAGGGTTTCCTCTTAGAGGAAACCTTCCTCTTAGAGGCCGGCTTTCCCGGCCCTCCCAAAGGGCATTAGCATTTCATCATTCAGCAATCAGTTCTGCTCCAGAAACCCCATTTTAAGGGTCCGTTGTTGGAAAGTCTTGCCATGGATAAGGAAGATTTTAAAAAATGAGGCCGACCCACTCCCAGCCTCAGAGGGGCGACCTCCGAATCATTCTCTGCTGCCTTCGTATTTGGCAGCTGGAGTGCTTGGAGGACTGGACAGAAAAGGGAAGGTGGTGTGGAGACGCCCGACTTCAGCGTCCCCGGATACTGGCTCCTCAATCTGCGTCCGTCTCAGCTTCTTCATCCTTAAAAGAGGGACGACCAGCGATTTCTTCTTGGAGTTGCTGCAAGGATCACGTAAGCGACCTCACCTCGAAGGCTCCCTAAGCCTCGGAATGGACGAACAGTGTTAGCTGGGATGATAAAGTGGCTTCCTTTGGAATCCATCTGCATTTGGCTGGGCGTCCTGCGTCCCGGAGGGGATGTCCTGGGCCTTTTAGACCTCTTGGACAACATGGGCTGCAGCTAGAGAAGGGATGGTGGAACGAGCCGAGGCAGAGGCGGGGGATGTTTGTTACCTGAGCAGGGCGGAAGTGATGCTTTGTGTGCCTGGGCACAGCTCAGAGGGCACTTGAGTGTCCTAGACGCCACCTGACGGTCCCAGAACCCCACTGGAAGATGCTCTCTGCGGCCATCTCAAGATCGAGGCGGGCTGCACCTCCTCCCTCTGCCTCTCTTGTTGACCCGCCACTGGGCCTGGTTCAGGCATTTTTTTTTGCTTTAGTTATTGTTAATAAAAATCCTTATAAAAGTTAATACATAGTTATTGGATTTTCATTAAAACTCCACACTTACTTAACAGGGAGAATCCCATGAGAACCCTTCTCTCAGGGGTCTTTCCCGATCGCGAGCCACCTTTTCCTCGGCATTAACAGGAATGCAAGGAAGGACAGGAGTTTTCCTGCTTTCTGCTTGACTTGCAACTCTTCCAGGGTTTGGGGTGTCCAAGGGAAACCCAGGCTTCCACGCCATTCCGAAATGTTGATAGCAGCTCTCTCTGTGGTGGCAAGGAGACTGGACCAAGGTGTGTTGTACATGATCGTGCTGGAATGCTACAGAAGAAATGATGAGCAGGCTAATTTCTTAAAACTAGGAAAGAGGGGACAGCTGGGTGGATCAGTGGATGGAGAGCCAGGCCTAGAGACAGGAGGTCCTAGGATCAAATCTGACCTCAGACACTTCCCCGCGGTGTGACCCTGGGCAAGTCACTTGACCCCCATTGCCTAACCCTTACCACTCTTTTGCCTTGGAACCAATACACAGTATTGACACCAAGACGGAAGGTGAGGGTTGAAAAAAACAACCTAGGAAAGAACTGCAGAGATAATGAAGAGTGAAACAAACAGAACCAAGAGAACATGATATATAGCATAGATTTAATATTTGAAGAATAACTTGTGAACGTTCTCCTCCAGAGAATGGACCAAGAAGTGAAGCCCAAAGGATATATTTTGCCAGATGATGCCTTCTACGGATAGGAGGAGCCGAATAAAAAATACAATAAATATTTATTTATACAAAATAAAAATAAAATAAAAGCCTCATTGGGAGGGAGTGTGGTACAGAAGAAAGAGAAAGATTTGGAATCAGAAGACCCAGGTTCATATGCCAACTCGGGCAATTATAACGAGTTCTACGGTGGGATTGCTTGTCAATTCGGGGAGGGGCAGGAGGGAAGAAGGGAGGGAGACAACAGAAACCATGTAAACTTGGGTATTAACGGGTTATTGCAATAAAATAAAGACAGAATAAAAATAGAAAACAGAACAGGTTATATATAAACTGCAAACAAAGGGAGTGTCTATCAGGGGAATAAATATGACAATAATAGAATAATAATAAATAGGATCATTCAATGAGATGAAATATTACTGTGCTATAAGAAGTGATGAATGGAAGGTAAAGTATTAAAAAAAGGAAATGGAGAGAGCAAATTGGCTCAGTAGATGAGAGGGTCGAGCTTGGAAACAGGAGATCGCGGAGGGGGTGTGTGTGTGTGGGGGGGTCAAATTTGACCTCGGATACTTCAAAGCTGTGCGCCCCGGCGGGCCAGTCACTTAACCCCAGGGTTATCGTTCTTCTGCCTCTAGAAGGACTGAGGACGTTCTAGCGATGCCCACTCGTGCCTACCTTCTGGTGACTTCCAGCCGAACTCGGGTGGCCGCACGTGACCTGAGTGGGCACAGCATCCCCTCCCGCTGCCCCCCGTGGAACGAAAACCAAATTCGAAAGACGTTAGGAGGCTGATGAATGCAATGACCAATCAGGACTCCCGAGCACCGGGATCACGGAAAGCACGCTTCCCCACTTCCGGCAGAGAAATGCTAGGCAGGAAACGCAGAATGAGACCTGTGTAGTCCGACATAATCGAGATACGGATTTATTTTGATTCACTGGGTTGGTTTGTTTGAAGGGAGAGGCGTAACATTTTTTTGGGGAGGGGGAGTGAGAAAAATAATGATGCCCCCAAAAAGAAAGGAAAGAATGTCTATGAAATATTTTTAAATGCCCAGAAGAGGAGGAAGGAAACAAGCATTAAATGTCTGCTATGGCAGGGCACTATGCTAATTGCTTTACTACTACTACCACTATTAATAACTAACGTTTAGATAGTGGCCAAGCATTTTATAATTTAGTATCTCAGCTGATTCCCATAGCGACCCTGAGAGGTAGATGCTATTATTATTTCATTTTACGGAGGAATAAAACGGAGGTGGACAGAAGTTAAATGACTTGTCCAGAGTCATATGGGGGTCAGAGTTGACCTCAGATTTTCCTGGCTTAGAGCGCCACCTAGCGGCCACCGAAGAGAAGTCACTTCAAAGAAGTTCACAGAAATTCAAAGGAAGAGAAGCAGGACAGATTTGAAATTATTATTTTGAATTTATTTTCTCTACTTAAAAATAACTATGCAAATGATACATGTAAAACCCAGTGGAATTGCTCATCAGCTCTGGGAGGATGAAGGAAAAGAACATGAATAATGGAACCATGGATAAATATTCTAAATTAATTAAATGGAAAAAACCCCAAACCTATGTAAGAGATTCCATTTTCATAGACAACCTCTTTACATTATTTATGTATGGAGTTATCTATGATTTATTTGTGTCAAGTTTGGAATAACAAGAAGTAAATATTTAAAGAAAAAATTCACTTTTGGGGGGGGAAGATTTTTAAATGGATTGGAAAATTCATTGAAGGTTTTAAATCCCTTACCCTGCAGTTTGACCTGTGCTGGGCAGATCTGCATATTATTATCTCCACCTGTTGCACCCCAGATGAGAAAAAAGGGATCTGGGATTTGGCTGTAGAAATAGGTGATGAGAAGGCCCTCGGCGGCACGTGGGCAGGAGTTCCTGGTGCCACCGCAGTCCCAGGGCAAGATCCTGGATGGGACTATATGAATGAAAGAAACAGACTTAGGAGAGCCCATATGATAGATTGCCTCCTTGAAGCCATGCAAAAAGGGATTAGAAAGCGAGTAAGTTACAATAAGCTCAAAGAAATCACTCAGGGAAAGGAGGAGAATCCAGTCCTCTTCCACTATCCACTCCTCTATCCACTCCTACAGCTGTAAAATTAGAAGGGAAGAATACATGGACTCATGTCTCTTGTATTAAACCCTTTATCCCTCCAGAAACAGGTGGTGAAGGGGGAACGGAAGTTACTTATTCCTGTGAGCCACTGGAAGACCTCAAATTCCTCTTCTGCCGAAAGACCCAACCTAAGGACACTTTGGAATAAGTAGTTCCACCCCCTCCTCCTTGTTATCTTAAATTTCTCTTGCTTGATAGCCATGACTATCTATTTCCTTACATTCTTTGTCCTTTTTGGTACTTTAAATCATGCATATCAAGTCAGATGGAAAGATAATTCTCTGATTCAGCTTGGGGAAGCAATAGCCAAAGCAGAGAGAACCCAAGGCCTCAGGCCCAAGGTCTCAGTGCCTCCTAGGTATATCCAAAACCTGAGGTTTTAAGGAGATTCACAACCACTCCAGTTTTGGCTACTCCCCTGTGGGATATGTGGACCTTGCATTTGTAATCTTGTCATCTCTCTACTTGCTTCTAGGGTAAAAGCACTCATGGGATCCACCCCCATGCCATGGCAACCTCAGCAACCATCCCAGCCTGAAGCCCTGGACAATTGCTTACAGTCAATACCTCTCTCCTAATGTTATGCAGGGACAACTATACGTCCATTCTCAGCTCTGAAGAAGTTACAGAATACTGAGACCATCACCCATTTTCCCTTACATATTAGGAGAGGGGGGAGATGACACGGACACTGTACCCCCAGAAACTCAGGCGAACTATTATCAGGTAAACCCCCTTGCTCCCTTACATCCTCGTGACTCTGAGCCTAAAAACATCCAATGACTCCTCTAGGGTCCTGAGATGATTATCCTCCTTTGATCGTCCTCTAGATTTAAGATGGACAGAAAGAGGCACCTCCAGGCTACACCTCAATCCTATCAGGCCACATCTCAGACATTTGTTTGTTCCCTAAAACTAAGGAATCTTTATGTCTCCAGGCAGATGATCACCCCACCTCGACAAATGCCCGGGTGACTAACACTCTCTGTTGTAAAAAGTATAAAATCCCCAGAACTGATGTCGTCGGGGGGAACAGCCTTTCCATTCATGCTGTCCTCCCAAAGAACTGCTCCCCATCTTGCTGTTCCACCTTGCTATCCTCCTGGCCATTCTCAACATTACTTCCTATATTAATAAATTTCTCTTTTTGTTTTTAAGCTACGTTTTGGAGTCTTGCATTTTTGCAAAAGGTATCCTTCCTGAACCCCAGGGGTACACATCTGCACCCCACAACACCTCTCTGTGTCTCTCTGTGTATCTCCCTCCCTCTCTCTTTCTTCCTCCCTCTCTCTCTCTCTTCCTCCCTCCCTCTCTCTCTCTCCCTCCTTCTCCGCCCTCTCTCTTTCTCTCCCTCTTTATCTGTCTCTCTCTTTTTCTCTCTGTCTCTGTCTCTGTCTAATAAAGGACCACTCTCAACTGGGCTCAGTCCAGCCCTGGAGCACACTCCTTAGGAACACTGATATGTGAGGTGTCTGCCTTCCACAAAATGATGCTTCTTTGCCTTTAGTCTCATAATCAAGGCAATTCATTGATCCCTTATTTGCCTCTTCCAAGAGGAAGAAGGCCAGGCATAAAGATAAGTGCAACTGGGATGGGGGTGGATGTATGTGCAGGTGGGCAATTCCTCTCTGCATGCAGAGACATGTAGAATCTCATGATGCTTAAAGGAAATAATCTGGAGAGAGGAGGGAACAGGCAGAAGCCACAAGGTGCAGCAGAGCAGGTGAGTGCAGTGCCTAGTGAAGAGGGAAGCTTGGAGTGGGAAACCAAGACCTAGTTCTGCCCCTCAGGACCAGTTTGACCTGCCTGCTTAATCTCTGCAGGGCTTTTTCCTTAGGGGTGACAACCGGGTTTCAGGAAACTCCAAATTGGCCTTGGTCCAGTGGGAAGGTGCCTTCAAGGAACTCTCAGACAGACCCTGGTCCTAAACTGAACGATGAGCTATCAAGCACCTCTGAGGCACCCTGAAGAGGGGTGATGGAGATACTCCAGTTCTAAGTACCCTTTTTGGTTTCTTGGTTTTTCTTACTGTATTTGGGCCTCTCACAGATACCCCAGCCTCAGGCCACAGACTTCTTTCCCAAGCCTCAATGGAACTAGCCAGTTGTATAGAAGCCGGAAGTTCTTTTGTTTGATGCAAATTGCCATGATGGACACTCCCATTGGTGGTGCATTTTCCCAGAGACACTGTTCTAGGAGCCTCCCTCTGTGTGGCATTGGTGTGATCAGCATGAACTCTAGAACCTCCAAACGTGTAGCCTAGCTGATGAACCCCAAGTTTCAGGACTAGATTATAAGTTGGAGACCCCAAAGTTTGTCCTTGTTCCCTGTTCCTGTGAGAATCCACCCTGAAGGGAATCTCAGGCTGGCAGTTTCAGACTGAATAATGGACGCGATTGTATCAGACCTTTCCCAAGAAGACCCACAGCAGGGCAGAGACCACCCTTTAGCATCCTTCCCTCACACCCAGCCTCTAGCTGCGAGTCCTGTCCCAGCTTGGTGGTACCGTCAGTGCAGCTTGAACACTCCCATTTCCTTGTAGCTATAGTGATGTGCCTCTAGACTCCCCAAGTGGTATAGAGGACCCCCAAATCCTTTTGTTCCTTGGAGTTGCCCAATCTGGCGGGGTCGGCTTTCCCGGGGCTCAGTGTCCAGAGCGGCCAGAGTTCAATCCTCGGACAGTGTGTAGGCATGTGGCGCACAGCTCTGTGCAGAGGCCTCCTATCACACTGCGCCCCTTTCCTTGATTAAAGAGTGATGTTTGACCACTTAATAGTTCTGTGTTTTTTCCAGGTCAACAGCGTTCTCTGTGCGGTAGCCGGGCCAGCTGTCTCCCTTGTCCTGAATGCGTTCTTGGTTCTGTGTTTTTTCAGGCTGTCAGGGTTAGGCTAGATCACCTCTAATGGGGTGGAACCCAGAAATAAAGAGAGGAGGGCGTGTGGGGGGAGACGGAAAACGCAGAAGTTTCAGAGGAGGAAGGAAGGTTCCCCTCAATGGCTCTGGCCAGAGAAGACCATCTCTGATGACCACCGCGTGCCCCACCCTTCTGAGATTGAAGATCTTCCAAGAAAACAATTTATTCCACCCCAGACCCCCCCCCCCCCCAGGTCAGTCACCTTGTTAACCTCAGGCCTCCCCTCCCTCCCAAAGTGATCCATCCTTAAGGACACACATCAGCCCCAAGCTCCCTCCCCAAGTCACCTGTAGGACATGTCTCCTGCCCCCTCCTTTGCCAAGTATTTGGCTCTCCTGTAAAACCAATAAAAACCCCACTTTTTGTCACTTTAGGCAGGAAGACTCCCACTGTTGTGGGGGTGAAGAGGTGCACCCCTGGGGTTCGGGAAGGACACCTTCTGCAAGACTGCAGACTCCGCTTAAAAATAAAGAGAAATGTATTCATTTAGAGAGTCATGTGGAGAGTGGCCAGGAGGATGGCACAGGTGGACCAGCAAGATGGAAGGCTGCCCCTTGGGAGGCCAGCATGGATGGAAAGGCTGTCCTCAGAGACATCGGTTCTGGGGGTTTTATGCTCTTTACTACATGCTACGTCATGGTGCCGACGTGACTCTAGAGCGGTAAACCCTCGGGCATTCAGTCAGGGGTTTGGCCATGGACAGAGGGAACGACCCTCATAAGGATTCTCTGGTTTTAGGGACCAGACAGATGTCCGAGATACAGCCCGATAGAGTCGAGGCGTAGCCTGGAGGTGCAGCTCTGTCCGTCTCAAATCTAAAGGAGGATCAGAGGAGCACAATCACGTCAGCGTCCTTTGGGGCCGTTGGAGTTTTAGGCTAGGAGTCACGAGGATGCAAGGGAGCAAAGGAATTTCCCGGATGAGAGTTTGCTCCAGTTTCTGGGGGTACAGTGTCACCACCAGCCATCAATCTCCATAACTTTTTTAGCTTCATTGGGGTGCCTTTGTAATTCTTCAGGTGGGAACTCCTGGGGCATCCTGACATCTCTTCCCTAAGATTGGGGATCCCTTCGAGCTGTTGCCTGCCCCCCGAGCCTGTGTGCGTGCACACCTTCGTGGGTAACCCTGGGCCTTCTCTCTCCATTGCCCCAGAGGGCAAAAGTCCAGGCCCGGAATTCCACATGCCTTCCTTTGGCAGCACAGTGGGCCAAAAAGCACACCTTTCAAATCCCAGCTCTAATGTTTAGCTGCTTCTGTGACTTCCCCCTCCCTGAGACTCTTCTTCCCCCTCTGCAAGGGGGGGATGCTTGCAATGACTGCCTCCCGGGGCCATGAATGCAGAGACAACTCAGCTTTGCCTCCAGGGCTTCTCCTTCTTCCCCTCCGAGAGGAATAAAGGAGGGAAGCAGGAGACACGTGCACAGTGCGTTTCCCAGGCAGGAAAGTCTTCGTTTACTGGACCCAGTGAGTAGCAGGCACATAAATTCAAAGGCCCCAGGTAAGGGCTCTCTCCTAACTCCTTCCTATGAAATAAGACCTTCCATAGCTCATCAGGGCACATCCTTCTGGTCTATGTCTCATTTTTATCCCTATATCCCCTCTCCTTCCTCAAGGGAGACTTGAACTGGACCTCATCATAGAACCTTCCCTGATAACTTTGTGTTTTCTGTGGTCTGGAATGTTCCATCCATTTGGGCCCTTGGTGTGTGTTGGGCACTAGTGACAATCTTGTTTTATGAATTATTATATATAATTATTATATAGAAATATTCTATTACCCGTATCCCAGTGTCAACCTGAAAAAAACCACAGAACCACCAAAGTGGTCGTCTTTAATCGGGACAAGGGAGACAAATGTTCTTATGGCCACCCACTCAGGGACTCTGGGAACCCTGACTCCTGGAAAAACTCCAAGAATGGGAATTTCTGTCAAACGAAAGAATCTGGGGTTATAGTGATACTTTATGGACTCTAACCAAAGAGAAACATTGACAGAGGGACTTGGGAAAGAGGACTGAGGGTACCTAGGCCTAAATACAATCAGACACACCAAGAAGAGAAAAAAGGGAAGTGCTCTTCATCAGCCACTCCTATTCTGGATGCAAAGGGTGCTTGTTCCGGGTCAGGGTTAGTCTGAGTTTCTTAAAGGCAAATTCCCATGGGTCGAGGATAAACTTGGGGTTTTGTAAAACAAGGTTGTCACCAGATTATAATTCATCTTTAAGAATCCCTCGAATTGGGTTCTGGGCAGGATGAGCAGAGTATCAAAGCTTAAGAACCCTGATCTTCATGGCTCCTCCTTTTCTATCTAGGCTTCTCCCAGAAACCCTGGCCTCCCGCTATTGCATCTGGTCTCTTCCTGCCATTTTAGACCATAGCTAGTACTTTATTCCCAAGTGGGTGGCAGGGCATGTGCTCTTCCCCTTTTCCAGGTATCTATATAAATACATTGCATTCTGAAGTTTATTGGAAGTTCTAGAACTAGGGCTTCTGTGTCTTCCCAGATTAATCTTAAAGACCCTTATTATAACTAATTTGGTCACTTTTTTTCAGGTCTACACCCGCTTCAACACTGCCACATCTGACCTACTTATGTATCACAGTTCCAATTTGTCAATTCTAGTCTGACACCCCTTTTCCCACCTCTATTTCTTTGAACCCATTTCCTCATCTTTAAAATGAAGGGAGAGGGCAGCTGGGTAGCTCAGTAGATGGAAATCCAGGCCTAGAGACAGGACGTCCTGGGTTCAAATATGGCCTCAGACACTTCCCAGCTGGGTGACCCTGGGCAAGTCACTTGACCCCCATGGCCTAGCCCGTACCACTCTTCTGTCTTGGAAATAATACACAGTATTGATTCCAAGACGGAAGGGAAGGGTTTAAAAAAAATAAAATAAAATGAAGGGGTTGGATTAGCCCAGATTCTTAATCTAGAGGGTGAACTTTAAAAACATATTTAGATAACTAGATTTCATTGACTGGTGTCACAACATGGAATCTAAGAGAACCCCGAGTTGTAGGGCTGGTTTGTAAGCTAGAGACCCCAAGTTCCTCCCTGTTTCCCTGAGAGCTTGCCCCGAGGGAATGTTCAGATTTAGGCAGACTGAGCAGCAGACCCCAAGGTAAGTGATAATCTGTTAGAAGGGGCTAAACAGCTACTCAATTTCCTGTTATCTTAGTGTCTGTCCCCCATGAAAGAAGCCCAACACCTGGGCGGGAACCACCCTTTTAGTATCCATTGAAAGGTAGGCGCCCGGGCCTCTGGCTACGGCTCCTTTCCCAAGCCGGAGGGTATCCTGTCTGTAGGGTTCCAACCCTCCCATTTCCCAGACCCCCCGTTCTCCTAAAGGGCATAGAAATTCCCCAAATTCTTGTCTTTTGGAGCCTCCATCTAGCAACCTGCTGTTCCCAGGACTCGGTCAGGGGCTCTGCGAGGGGGCCCAAGGTTTGGGGCTAAGCTCCTTCCCTTAATTAAAGAGTGATTTTCCTGACTATTTAATAGTTCTGCGTTTGTTCCCAGCTTTAACGCTGGTTTCCTTTGCCGTTCTATGTATGTAAAAGCATTCCTAGAAGGGATCCATTGGCTTCCGCAGTCTATGAGCTGAGGCGGAGGACCCCTGGGCGCCACGTCCTCTTCCCTCCTTTCTCTAGCCTGCACGTGAGGGAGGGCCAAAACCACATCTGGCCAGTCTTTCACCATTTCGTACTGGGCTGCCCTGAATTATGGACAATTTCTAACTGGAAAACCGTCTCACGTTGGGATGTTCCTCGGCTTCCACATAGAGACCCCAAAGCCAGGAAGTGAAGAAGGGCAATGGGGAGGCGGAGGCTTCTAGAGAGAGAAAAACCACAGCACACACCAGGCCATTGCTTCCTGCTTTTATTACATTAAATGTAACATGGTATACAAACGGCGGAGGGGCCCAGCTAGAATTCTCAGAATTAACTAGAATGGCGGCTGCCCCATATCCAGCAGGCACCCCTCCACCCCAGTGCATCTCTGGATCTTGCACTGTAGAGCTCTGTAGCAAACTATACTTCTATGAAATATTAAAGAAAATAAATATTGCCGCTTTTGTAATAAAGTTCTTTTCAAGGCCAGCCCCCATCCCCCCCCTTGCGCCCTCAGGAAGTGCCCAGGTCTAAGAAAAGGGCTCATCCAAAGGAAGCTCACAAGGCCAAGATGGCGGCAAGATGGACGTTCCTCACAGACCCACCTGAAGGGAGAGATTCAAAAATGGCCGTCAGCCCATCTGTGGGGCCTCCAGCCTTCCCTCTTTGGGGCTCTTTCCCTCCAGGGCGGATTTTTACAGTCATTTGTTTATGGAGCTGGATTAGAAATGCCCATTTTGAGCACACAGAAGGGGAGAAGGGGAGAAGCGGGATGTGCCAGGCACCATCTGTATTCTCTGGAGGTGGCTCAGTGGGGCCATCAGACACAAGGTTTTCATGGAGTCATCAGAATCCAGAGTAAAGGCCCGAATCACACGTACACACACAGCCGTAACACTGACATGTCTGGGCAGCCTGAACTCTCTCTCGTGGGCCCGGTTAAGGCCAGGTCTTAGCCCTGACAGTCCTGCCCCACTGCTAAGGCTGCTGGGAAGACGTCTCCCTCTGCTCTTCCAAAGCGTTTTGCTCAAGAACAGGTCAAACGGGCTCAGCTGTTCCTAGTCCTTTTCCTTCACTGCTGCTGCACCGGTCCTGCTGGAGAACCAGGGAGCCGGGGGAGGCCTCATGGGCTGGTCTGGCTGCCTGAATTGACACCTTCACTCCTTGTAGGGATGCCCTCCCGGCACATCCCTGGCCAAGAATATGGTTCATCGGAGGTCCGAGAGGAGAGACTCCTCCAGGGTCCTGCCAGTCTTTTGTGCCACATGTGAAAGGCCTGTCTGCTTTCTCTAAGAGCCTGTGGCCTCTGGGGAGGAGGGAGCCTCCTTCCCAGAGTCACACAGGGAGTCTCTCCCTCTGCCACCTTCTGAATACGTCACGCTCTACACAAAGAAGGGAGATGAAGAGCAGAACTGGTCAGACCCCAATACACATCCTGTTCCTGAACTGGGAGAGCCGTCCGGCCCCCAAGTCAGCTCTCAGCTATTCTAGATCTGAAAATGGCCCCTTTGTTGGCGCCGGGCAGCTCCGTGAACAGTCTTGAGCAGGGCGATGCCGGCACTCAACTTCTAGCTTCTAGTGCCTCGCCGGAACAAGCACCGCTCTCTGCCCTGGCCTCTTCCACCACCACCTGTAGGGCCCCAGACCCAGGTACCTGTCAAGCCACCAACAAGGGTTTTCTAGGGGGAAAGGATGCTGCTATCCTGAGGGTGGCTGTAGGTCATGGGGCGATGGATTTACACACATATGGCTCACAACATACTCGAAACCTGCCTGGATCCCGTAGGCTTTTCAAGAGACAAAGTGCTCTCTCGGGACTACCTCTGTCTAGGTCAGGATTCAATCTACGGAAACAATCTCTTCTCTTTCCTTCAGTGAAGCAGACTATTTAGACACTACCACTAACTTCTGTCCTGGGTGCTGGGGCCTTCACTAACTACAAGTAGGAAGTAGGCTTCCTTCCATCCTCACAAACTTGACAGGGAACAGATCCCTTTTCCAAAAAGGGGAAAGGCAGAGAAGGGGAACTTAACAAAATAAAGTCACTCTTTAGGACAGCATCAGACAATATGTTTCAAAATATATTAGATTTTGTTTTTATTGTAGAGCACACAGATCATAGCAAAGTGCCAAACACACAAAACTACAAATAATTTTTTGGGGAAAAAAGCTGTAAAAAAAATAAAGCTGCAACTGCTTTAGTACTTAAATCCAGATTCAAGGAATCAAAATCTGAGAAGTTTTTTTTAATTTATATTTTAAAAGAGGGTTCTAAATTTATCACTAGACCCCAAACCTCCAGAGCCTTCGAGGCCTCAGACAAGTAAAGTCAACAGGACAGAACAGAGAGAAGGACCACGTGGGAAAAGAAAAAGTTAAGGTCTTAGCAGCAGGAGTCAGGTTTCTCCTGAGTCATCTTTATGGCCAATGGAGCCCTGTTTCTACTAAGAATTCCTAGCAGATCCAAATGAATAAGACTTCAGTTTTAATAGGCCTGACTCATTGAAAATTGCTAAAGTTGTTTTTTTTTAATTTTAAAAATGTATTAAAAAGGCTCTTCCCCTTACTCACAACTCTTACAACCCTCCCAAGAAACTGATGAAGTGTTGAAATAATCCAAGGTGATAGATAAATTCCCACCAGAGTCAACTCTTTTCTCATCTCCCCTCATGGCCAATGCCACGTCATGGGAACCTGTGGAAATTCTCCTTTCTATTAGAATTAAAAGGCTAACAGAAAGGAGAAAGAATTTTCAGAAGCTGACACCCTCTAAAGTCCTTACACTCGGGGAGAGGGAGAGCAGAGAAAGAAGAGCCTTCTCTAAGGGGGACCCAGAAAACAGACCGCCAAATGTGGAACATGTAACATGTAGACCTTTCCCAGGCTAGGTCCTCATCAGGAAAGAAGGCAAAGAGTGAAGACAAAAAAGATTAGACAAAAACCCACCACACGCCATGACACTTCCATATTCCAAACCCTAGACTTGGAAGGACAAGAGTCCTTCTTGCTAGAAAAATTTCTAAAACCGACCAAAACATGAGAAGACTCTAACTTATCCAAATATTCACACATATGTCCAAATGCATGAAAAGAGATATCTATGAACAAAATCATGCTACTTCAGCGAAGGGCTCTGTTCCAGTGCCACCACCCCACCGTTCTCCTGGGACATTGGGAATGGTCAAGAACTGGCCGAGAAGTTTGACAACTGCACATTTGGGAGAAAACAGAACAACTGGTGCAGTGGCCACTTAAGCTATCAGCTAGATGTCCTAAGCAACTTGGAACTCTGTTGCAGGAAAAACAATTTGCAAACTTCAAGATTCCAGTTACCAAATGGCAGGTTAGAAAAAGAAATCAACAGGAGACCTAAGGCTTCTTAGTAAGCCCTGCTCTAAAGTTGGTAAAGCATGAAGAGGCCATGACCAAGTTTCAACTCTAGGGGGTCAAACAATATATTTAGAACGTTTTAAAAAAATTTACAATTAAAGCAAAAGGACTAATTTCTTGAATCTTCAGCAGTGAAACAGTAAAACATTTTTGGTGTTTTAAATAAACACAGCCTAGCACAGCTTGAACTTTTATCTGCTTGGTGAGGGCAAAATGCCCATCTAACTGACCAGGTGGTAACCAATGCTCCCCAGCAACAAAGATGCCTCAATATAATTTCCATTCAGGAAAATAAGTGAACAAAAAAAAAATCCAGATCCTGTCCCAGTTCCTTTCTTCAGCCCTAAAATGAAGAAAAAAACTCTCGAGGGGAAAAAAAAGCTATGAGAAACAGCCAAAGAAAGTTTTCACAGAAGGGAGGCTGGTTTCTGCAGACTGAGTCTTTTTGCTCGTTTCTCAGTGTCTCCTCATCTTCACTTTTCGGGCTGGGCTCCCATCCTCCTCCCCACAGTCTTCTGTGTACTCATAAGACTTTCGCCAATAGTTCTCAGAGCTGAAGCTGCTCCTCCTCCTGTGTTTTGGTAAGAGGACAGAGCGACGGTTCTCTTCCTTGTCCATTTCTAAGATTCGTGGCCTGTTGGAGTAGAGAAAAGGAAGAATAACAGGTGGTGGTGGTGGTGGTGGAGGCAAGAAAAATACTTGGGAAGTAAGTATCACGTGGCAGAAAGGACACTGAATGGGAGCGAGGTCTGGCTTTCACCTAGTGGCATTACAGAGAGAAAGTCACTTACCCTTTGGGTTTCAGTTTCTAAAATGTAGCAGCTGAATTAGATGATCTATCCAAGGCTCTGCCCAGTTTCAAATCTACAACCCTTTTCCTTCTCTAAGGCTTGAATTTTCCCATTTAAGAAATAAAAGTGCATCCAGGTAGTTCATCAGATAGAGCAGAGGCCCCCACACTTCGGGCCCCCAAGGCCATGTATCTGGCCCCCACCGCACTTCCAGAAGGGGCCCCTCTTTCATTGGTGGTTGGTGAGAGGAGCACAGCATGTGGAGGCACCGATGACATCGCTCACATACAGGACTACTTCCAGTGACATCATCCTTTGTGTGTTGCCTTGTTCTGAGAGTAACTGAAGGAGAACGAGGTGCCATGCAAAGGATTATGTGGCTGCACATTGGAAGACGTCAGCATGGTGAGCAGCGATCTGGGGGAGGGGATTCCACACTGTGTCTACGGCTGCCAGGTATGGTGGTGGCGGTGATGGGCTGTGCAAGGTGTGACAGGCCCATCCCAGCCAGCGCTACAGCCTCTGCCATCCCAGACAGTGTATACAGATTTGTTCATAGTTTTTTTATAGTCTGGCCCTCCAAAAGTCCAAGGGACAGTGAACTGGCCCCTGTGTAAAAAGCTTGGGGACCCCTGAGATAGAGTCAAGCCCGGAGGTGGGAGAGGTCCTGGGTTCAAATCTGAACCCAGATACTGCCTAGCTATGTGACCCTGGGTAAGTCATTTTAGACAGTGCCTAGTTCTTACTGCTCTTCTACTTTGGAACCAATACTTAGTAGTAATTCTAAGGCAGAAGGTAAGGGTTGTTTAATTATTTTTTTAAACCATCACCTTCCATCTTAGAATCAATACTTTATATTGGTTTCAAGGCAGAAGAGTGGTAAGGGCAAGGCAGTGGGGGTGAAGTGACTTTCCCAGGGTCACACAGCTAAGAAGTGTGAGGTCATATTTTGAATTCAAGACCTCCCACCTCTGGGCCTGGCTCTCAATCTGCTGAGTCACCTAGCTGCCCCAATAAGGGTTGTTTAAAAAAAAAAAGGCAAGTCACATTTCAAAGGCCAGGAAGATGTGACTTTACTGACAGGCAAAAGAGGGTAGTGGAGACAGCTCTGGATTTTACATCAACGCTGGCTCAGTCACTTGGAAAGAAAGCATTATTTTTAATGAGCTGAAATGTTCTATATAAGTGTAGGCAGAGAGACATTTTCCTTAACAAGCAATAAAAATTAGATAATTTACATGTTCTCAGGAAGCTCAACAAGAGGCAAGAATTGAATACTGAGCTGTTTGAGAATATCATTTCTCAGTTTGTCTTAAGGGTAAGTCAGGAACATTATTAGTAAATAAATGTTCTTCCCCGCCCCGACTCCAGACCAAGTGTTCTATCCACTAAGCCATTTTGCTACTCCTTTGGAGTCAGGACACCAAGTTCAAATCTTGCCTCATATGCTTACTACCTATGCGAATCTGGGCAAGTCATTAATCTCTCTCAATCTTAGTTTCCTCATCTGTCTGTCCGTCTGTCTGTCCATCCGTCTGTCCATCTATCTATCACCCAATGTTGTTGTATCAAGACGTCACATATGTAAAGCACTTTATAAACTTTAAACTTCCATGTAAATGCTAGCTATTATTATTGCTATTCTTACAAAATCTCTCTTGCTAAGTCTGGAGAGAAGAATAGATTTAAATCATTAAAATGTTCTGGAATCTGAACACAGGATTTCTTTAATTCCCTTTACTTCGATACTTATGCCATTTGAAGTCAATGGCAGTAAAGCCCCAGTGTAGTCTCATACCTATGAGCAGCATCTGGATCTGCTTTTCGGTGGGACCGCTTTGGTTTCAGGATCTGGTCCCTGTTACTTCCTGACAGACGATCAGAATTATAACCAGAGGGCAACAAAGAGTTACCCAGGGACTTTGTTTCCAATCGTGGGGCATCCAGTCTTGTCCTACAAATGAAACACAAAGAGCTATCAGCAGGAGTCTATGAAAGTCCAGCTGCCAGAAAAACCTGTAAAAACTTCTATGAACTGAAGTAAAGCGAAATGAGCAGAACGAAGGGAACCTCATGTATAGCAACAATAATATACCTCTTCTTAGTCAACAGAAATGCATTTGGAGACAACTTCCTTTTTCATCTAGATTATTGGTTGTTGCCAAAAATCAAACCCATCCTAAAATGGAAAAAAAAGTCTTCCAAGAAACGATTACCAAGGCTGTACTATAGGTTTTGGAAACTACTCCCAGAAATAGCCGTCCCAGACATGTTCTGGGCAATGGAGATAGTTTTGGAACAGATGAATAGTCTCTGAAGCAGTTGCTTTCAAAGACAACACTCATTTGGATTGCTAAGACCGGCAACGTTTGGTAAAGGCTTTTGCTACTCTGCCTTTAACTAGATGGGTGACTTTTGGCAAATTTCATGTTTCTTCCTCTGTAAAAAGAGGGAGTACGATTAGTTCTCCAGGGGCTTCCTACTACTAACTCAACTGAGCACCGAAAGACCTCCAGAAGCTGGCTCCAATGGACGTTCTGGATTTACTTCATCATCATGTCTCTTTCTATACTCTGGGCTCTGCATTCCAGCCAGCCAAGACTGCCCACCTTGTCCCTTGTTTTAGGTTTTTGCTTAGTTGTTTCCTACGGTCAGGCTGCGGATGCCCATGCTCCCTCCCCTGCGCCTCTTGTTTTTCCTTGAAGGATCATCTCAGCAGCAAGGCTGAAGGTTGTGCTGCTACTTTCCCCCCTTCCTTTGCCAGCTGGTCAGTGTGCTTTTCCTTTTAAAACTACCTGGTACAAAGGTAAGTACTATGTACTATGTCCCTCCCACCAAAATGTCTGCTCCATGGCTGTCCTCGTGTCCGCCAGTACTTACAAAGTGCCCTGCTCACTGAAGCAGAACTCAACAATGCTAAATGACTGCTCCCCTGCTCTCATGTTTTAGGACTTAAATTACATGTCACAAATGCAATGATCCCATGTTCACACCAAACTGAACTGAATTCATGCAACTGTAGATGAAAACAGAAAATAAAATTTAATAATGTTCAAAGTACTTGAAGTGTTCAAATAAGGTCAAATTCAAACAGCCTCCCCAAGGAAGGAGCCTCAAATTTATTCCAACAACTTAAATAACACAGCAGTGGCAATCGAATCAGCAAGCATTTATTAAGCACCTAGTATATATGCTAGTCATTATACTAGGCGCTAGACATCTAAAGATAAAAGGAAAATAATCACTGCTGTCAAGGAATTTTCATTCTAAGTGCTAGATAACATGCATATATACATATGCAAATACATATATTAAAATAAGGTTAAAGCAAAAATGTTCAGATATTATTAGATATATTTTATATATAATCATATGGAATATAATGTGACATAAAATATATTTTTTCTTTAACTTCATTTATTGAGAGGTACAATGAAATGATAAATCATCTAGGTATAAAAAACTGTTATGCATCCAAAAACACTAAAGGACATTTCTGACATAATTCTATTGAGCTTCTTTTTTGATCTGTATCCAAAATTACAGTGCTCAATTCTGAGTGAATTAAATTCCTAAGGTGAATTCAGTGTTCACTGCCCACATCTTTGAAGTCTGAAACTAATATTCTGGAAAGAATCCAGACATTTATACTCCCACATATAATCCAATGGAACTCTCATAATTGCAATTAGATAGTAAAGATTTCATTTTAAAATTGTACACACACACACAAAATAGATACTTTTGGGGGAGAAGGTCCTTGATGCTGGGGGAAGCCAGGAAGTCTTCTGAAGAAGCTTGTGCTTGAGCTAAGTCTTGAAGGAAAGCAGAGATTCCACGGGGCAGAGGAGAGGAAGGAAAGGACTGCCGACAGGAGGAATGGCCAGTGCAAAGGCAGGAATGAGAGATGAAATGTGGAGTATGAGGATCAGTAAAAGGGCTGGACTACCGTTTGTGGAAAGGAGTGATATCTAAGAAGAATGAAAAGGTAGAACGAGCCAGATTTTAAATGCCGACAGAGGAATTCATGTTTGATCCTGGATTTAATAGGGAGCCACTGTAGTTTACTGAGCATGGAAATGACACGGTCAGACCTGCGTGTAAGGAAAATCAGTCCAGTCACTGTGTAGCTGTGAAGTACGAAGAAACCTGAGATAAGGAGACCAAATAGAAGACTATTCCAATTCCAAAAGGGCAAGTGAGGACCTGAACTGGGATAGAGAAACTGGGTGAGCAAAGAGAAGAGGACCTGCAGGAAAGAAGAGGAAGGCAGCAGCTATTTGGAGAAGAGGAGAATACAGGGTTATAGTTGTAGAACTGAAAGGGTTCTCCTCAGAACTTAAGACTGAAGCTGAATATATAGATAGATCTCTATAGATAAATACCTACACACAGAAGTATATGTGTAATATGGGAAGGGCAGAAAGACATAAGAAGATATCTTAAAATTCACAGGAACTAAAGAGATCATCAAATGAGAAAGTATTGAGAAAAGAAGAGAAAGAATGCTCAGGACAGAGGGTTGGCATTGGTTACTATGCAGCAAAGAAAACTAAAGAGGAGGGGTCATAGGGGTAGAAGCAACAAAGAGCAGTATATATATATATATAACTCTCACAAAAAACTCCCAGAGGACAGGACCAAGTGACACAGAGAACTCAATAGAATGAGAATCGAAAAGCCACCAGAATTGGAAAAGGAAATATTGGCAATTTTGGAGAAAAGCTTTATTTGAATAATGGGGTTGGAAATAAAATTACAAAGGGCTGAGAGGAGAGGAAGCATGGTTTTTTTTTTTCAACTTTAGCTGAGAAGAGGAGGGAATATATAGAGGGCAGTAGCTATAGGCATGGTAGGTTCTACACAGGAATTTTTGGAGATGGGCATGCTTGTAGGTATCAGAGAAAGAACCAGCAGATATTGAGAGACAAATGATGATGGGGGAAATTTGATGGAAGAGTCAGTAGGTGGGATTGAGGAGTACATTTTAGCTTTGGTAAAGTCATCTCTTATTTTCAGAGAAGAAAAAGATGAGATAATAGGATATTATGTCAAGGAGAGGTAGTAGCCAGTGGGCTTCACTATCTCAATAAAGTATAAAGTAAGGTTCTTAGCTGGGAAAGTAACCCATTGTGGAAGTGAGATAAAGAATCAATTAGGAGGAGAAAGACTGCCTCACTGCCCAGCTGGGATTAGAAAACATAAATCTGTAGTAGACCCAGTTAAGACTGTTTTATAACTTTCTCTAGATCCATTCAGCAGCACATAAATAGAAGCAGATGGTGGGAGTAACCTAAGGTTGGAGTTTGACAAGTCATAAGTGGCAGTAGGGCAAGTAAACAAAGGATTCAAGAGTGGAGGTAAGTTGAATTGGTTCACTTAGGAGGGAAGACGGTGAAGCTAGAGCAGGAATGATAGCCCAGAAGAGTGTCAGGATTGGAAGACTGGATGTATGTAATGGTAAGGACAAAAAATAGGCTCAAAAGTAGGAAGGCACAGGAGGAGATGAACTGTCTTAAGACCAAATAAAATAATTTAGGAGTTCTTGAATATGGATATGGAATACTTTATGGGTGATGGTAAGATCAAAGGTTATTATAACTATGCCTGGGCATAAGTATGAGAGAAAAGAGGAATAAGTCATGGGTGTTGAATAAGGGAATATGTATCTTTAATATAAAGGTAGGTCTTGGCACTGAATACAGAAAGGAAGCCATCATGAGGGAGATTAAGATGATAAATATGGATATAATGAACTTCAGGGAAGAGAAGCTGCTGAGTGATTGATATAGAAAAGAAGACTCTAGAAGTGGCCATAGGGCAAAAAGTGTTCTGGGTTCCCACAAGGAACTGGGAGTCGGGAGAGAAAGGATAACTACAGAGGCAATGTTATTTGTGGGGAGCCAACTTCACAGTGAGAGGAAGAAGTCTAAAATGAGAGGAAGCTTGTTAAATATAGAGCAGGAGTTCCATGGGGTCCAATGGAAGGGATGAAGATAGTTTCTTTGGTTATATAGGATTACAGGGATAGGGAGAGTAAGAAGAGGTAAGAGTGCTAACCAATGGGATTAGCAATGGGGCAGAGTACAAGTGGATGGAAGGTGTTCCAACGATGAAGGAAGATAATACTAGAAGGTTCAAGGCCTTCGTGGAGAGGAAGTTTAGTAGTAATATGTCCTGAGGGCATTCAGAAGTGCAATTTTGGCAAATGCAAGCAGGCCAGTGGTAATGTGTCTTGTGCTAATTCTAAATGGTACCATTGGCAAGGCTTCAGCCAGAGTTATAATTTGTATTCCAGACATGTTCCTAAGCAAAACAACTATATCATAATTCTGCCACCTAACATAAGAGTGTTCTATTTAATAATGACTGCTATACTAACCTAGTCAAGGTTAGTTGGTCACACAACATGAGTCACTCCAAGTGTTGAGCAGTTTTGGTAGACATTCTGACAGCCATGATTCCTACACACCAAATTTCTGGATTTTATGTAGTTCTAGAAGAGTCTATCTCCTTCCCTATACTAGAAGAGAGGATATACTTTTTCCTTTAGGAAATAAATATTATCAGGAAGTAATCAATATACTAAATAATCAGTAAGCTTACTACTGAAACAGATAAATTGTACAGGAAACCCTAGCATAACTCTTTGTTTTGGTTTTGAGGTTCTGGAATCACTAGCAAACCCAGATGAATTGTCATCCTAAATGTCATTCTATCTACCCATTCTCTATTGCAGAAGCTTGTGGTAGACAAACAAGAGAAAGAGAACATCATAAGATGTTAAGATGAATAATTTTGATTATGTTAAATTAAAAAGCTTTTTTACAAACAAAATGAATGTCGTCAAGATTAGGAGGGAAACAACAGACTGGGAAAAAATTTTTAAACAATTTCTCTGATAAAGGCCTAATTTATCAAATTTATGAGAATTTGATTTAATTTATAAGAATACAAACCAGTCCCCAACTGGCAAATGGTCAAAGAATATGAACAAGCAATTTTCAGATGAAGTAATCAAAGCCATTCATAATCATATGGAAAAATGTTCTAATCATTCCTGATTAGAAAAATGCAGATTAAAACAATGCTAAGGTACCACTTCACACCTATCAGATTGGCCAATATGATAAGAAAGTGATAAATGTTGGAGGGGATGTGGCAAAAATGGGAAACTAATACACTGTTGGTGGAGTTGTGACTTGATTGACATCCTGGAGGGCAGTCTGGAACTGTGCCTAAAAAGCTATAAAACTGTGCATACACTTTGATCCTATAAGGCCACTGTTGGGTCTGGTATCCCAAAGAAAGCATAAAAAAGGGGGAAAATTTGTACAAAAATATTTATAGCAGCTCTTTTTGTAGTGGCAAAGAATTAGAAATTGAGGGGGATGCCCATCAATTGGGAAATGGCTCAACAAATTGTGGTACATGCTGGTCATGGAATACTATAGTGCTTTAAGAAATTATAAGCAAGATGATTTCAGAAAAGCTGGAAAGATCTGAATGAACTGATGCAAAGTGAAATAAGCAGAACCAGAACAGTGACAGCAATATTGTATGATGATCAACAGTGAAAACTTGGCTACTCTCAGTGATGCAATGATCTAGGACAATTCTGAAGGATTTATGATGAGGAATGCTATCTACCACCAGAAAAAGAACTGTTGGAGTCAGATGGACACAGATCAAAGCAGACTATCTTTCACATCTGTGTATTTGTGGGTTTAGTTTGAGATTTTGGTTTTGCATGAGTATTCTCTCACAATAATGACCTATCTGGAATTGTGTTTTGCATGGTAATAAAAATAGTAGTAGTCTCTAAAAATAAAAATTTTTAAAAAGCTTGTGGTAGAGAATGTGTAGAAAGCAGGTTCTAGTTTGTTCTAAGACAAGAAGAATACTTCGAAAACATTAGTATTTTAAAATGCCGATGTTTTCAATGAAGAATCATGGCACATCAGAGCGAGGACAAGAGACAGAATTTTAAGACAACCAACTCAAGAATCAAAAAGTTGAAGTGACTTGCTTATGTTCAAACCAGGTCTTCAAATGTCAAACCAAGCACGATAGGATTATACTAAAGACAAAAATGACACCCAATGAGCCTGATCATCATAAGCTTGGCAAAATTCTGGATGTGAAAAACAGCGAAATAGTTTTAAAAGTCAGTTTCCTGGAAGTTTTTAATTTATATGCTGGAGAAAAAATTTTCAGTGATCACCAACAAAGAAGATACAAGTAAAACTACTGTATACAGTATAAGAAGTCTTCCTTCCCAAATCTAATTCCTAGATTAGTATTTAATTATAGAATTGCAGCTATCTGCAAACCCAAAGAACTGCCATAACTTCATTTATTTTGATTTTTACTGCTCTAATTAAATTTCCAACTCTCTCCATTAAACCTAGAATTTAGAGCAATGCCCTTCCCACTCAAGAAGCAAATTCAGTTCTGCTACTATAATCTCTCCTCTCAGAGCATTGTCTCCACTTGAAGTAACACCTGCTAACATTGAGGGTATCAATTGCCCCCCTTTATCATATCTGACACAATTCTATGGTGATAAGAATATCCCTTTAATTCCTTAAACCCATCATTGGACTATACAGCAATCTGAATTAAAGTTAGGGTGACAGAATATGAGGTCTTTTTATTTTAATATTTAACAGCTTGAAGAAAGGGGAAAAAAATAGCAGTCAGTCACTGATCTCTGTTAGGAACTGGAAAGTCCTAACTTTAGGTAAAAAATGGAGGTGGTCCCCACTATTAGCAAAGCTATAATATAGTAAAAGAATCTCAAAATAATTAAAAAGCACCATAAGTACTCTTGAGTCTAGGATTCCATATTATAGCATATTTGGGCATGTAAACAGGCATTTTCATAACAGGACAGACAGGGGCCAAGCACTTCATTCCATGTCAGTGGGGCTAGCTATCTGTCTTCCCTGCTCTTCTTCCAGAGATCATAGAGGACAGACTTAGTATTGTCACCTTCAACTGCCAAGATAGTGAAAGTTTTTTGCTCTTGGCAAATCAGTGGTAGTAAAGAAAGCCTGTACTAAGCTAACAGGTATATTTTGTAAGTTCTAGGATGGCAAGAAGCTGGGGGTCAGTTCTTTTCCTTCAAATGTCAGAGAACAAGTGTTCAAAGCTAGTTGAAGGTAGGTGGAGTTCCCAATTCCTTCAATTTGTTGGTTTTGCTAGGTACCTAGAAGAATGCTTCACTAGAATAGCACCCTTCCAGACTTTCTGGATGCCAGAATGTTGCTGACAGGCGTGTTTGTAGGTCAAAACATATTGGAGAGAATATGATAGCATCCTATTTGGATGCTAAACAGAGGAACAAGAGTTTATTTAGATGAGGATGCAGGCATGGGAATAGGAATTATTTCAGCTGTGGTTTCAATCTTAGATCATTTGGTGAATCCAAAATCCTCTTCTTTTGCTCCCAGAGCAAAGTTTTCTAAAACTGAAACCTGTAAAGATCACCGAAAACTAGACAAATCATAGATGTGGGCTGGAAAACTACAAAGTGAGGTAAGACGTTACTATGGACACTAGGATACTACTCTGTCTGGTAGAGAGGTCAAAAGCTGGTTCAGCTGGTTCAGATGGTGCAGACCTGGCTAAACAGCTTAAAGTATCTATTCTATGTTCAGAGTAAAAGCAATATTATATGAGGAACCTTTATGAATGCCTTAGCTATTCCTAGCAATACAGTGATCCAAGAAAATCCTCAAAGACTCATAATGAACTTCAGGGAAAGAACTAATGGAGTCTGAATACAGATCAAGACATATTATATTTCACTTTATTTCTTCCCTTTTCTTTTGTTAGTTCAAGTTCTCTTTCACAAAAGGACTAACATGGAAAGATGTTTTTTACTATTACATATGTAAAATCTATATCAGACTGCTTGCTGCCTGCAGGGAAGGGGAGATGGGAATTTGGCTCAATTTTAAAAAATTAAGGTTAAAAACTTTTAAATGTAATTAAGAAGAAAAATAAAATATTATTAAATAAGGGGCGGGGGAGAGTATCTGTTCTACACAATATATTTGAATTCTAGGGCTACTTATAGGAGGAGACAACAGGCCAAATAGGTCTCCCTTAGAATCTCCAAGAGATGGGGGCACTTGAATTTTCTGTCTTTAGGGGGTCGTCCTCAGGCAAGGAAGGGATCATCCCTTGGCAGGTGAATTGATTTTCTTGAGAGTAGCGGCCACTGTTATTACCACACCTTATCAGGTGAGCTATCTATCAACTTAGAGCTAACAGGTTCTCCTTTCTTTGTCAAGCAGGCAATAATTAGGAGGGAGATCAATTCTAAGCCCTTCTTTTTCATTTACAAAATGAGAGAGTTGTAGTAGATGATCTCTCAAGTCCCTATCAGTTTTACTATTATATGACTACCAAATCTTATTTAATAGGTTCTAGTTCCAGGGTGATCTATTCCCAGATCCAGGAATGTCAGTGCCCTAACTGATCTACTTAAAAAAAAAAAGTTTTCATTTTCTTGCCTCTAAAACTTGACAATGTCCGTTACATTTTTTACTTCCAAATCTCTAGAGAAATTCTGTTCCACTTAGAAAAAGCTACTTCATGCCTATAAGGTCGTTCTACTTAGTTTTCTCAAAATATAAGCCACAGGGAAATCCTTCCTAATATTGTGACTATGCCATTGCATATGACTGACTTGGGGGCAGGTTGGTTATACACATTTTTCCTGAACCATTAATACCTTCAGGTGGTAGAAAGAATGCCAACTAACTAAGCCAAACTTCAGTGTGAAGCTGAAGATGCTAAATAATAATTGCTAGCTTAGGTCCTAGTAGAAATGTTAAGTTATTTATGTTCCTGATGTTACACAACAGCACTGTTTGCATATAATATCAAGATTTCACTCAGCAACGGAAAATGAGCATAAAAGCAGAAACCAAATGTGTTGGTTTTTTTGGTGGGGCAGAATACAGAAGCACCCCAAAAGAAGGTTAACATTCAGCCCAAATCAGAAACTCCAGATCAGAGCCAGCTGCCAGAACTTTGGAAAAACTGGAGTAAAAAAGAAGTACCATCAGAAGCTAGTGAAGACATTTATGTATTGGTAATACTGTTCTGTATTCTCTAAACTACATCCCAGAGGAAGAACTACTTACATTTCTTAAAGCCTAGCTAGTTGAAATCACTGCTGCTGGATGAGCAATGACAAAGTTAGTTTTGCACTATGTCTTGATATGCCCCTAATATTTGCCTTTCTGCACATCAAAGCACTAAAAACTATATGATCCAATATGTTTTAAATTATGTAAATAGATTTCAGTGACGCTAGAATTTATTGACTTTGAGCTAAGTGACCAAATTGGTTCCCTAACCTAGTCATAGCTTCTGAAGTAGTCTCCTGGATCACATAAAGACACAGGACAACATAAGAGCACTGGATTTGGAATGCAGAGGTAGGGTTCAAATCTCATTTCTGGGGCAAATCACTTAACTTCTGAGCCTCAATTTCTTCATCTGCAAAATGGAATAACATAACAGATTACATATTCCACAAGATTGCTTGGTAAGGTCAAGTGAGCTCATATGTGAATTGTTTTGCAAATTTTCCCCCCTGTTATATAGATATTTTTAAAGGGTTTTATTTAAAATAATTTTAAACCTTTTTTTTTTACCAATTATATGTAATAGCAAATTTGCACACAAATTTTCTTAAGTTATATTTCTCTCCCTCTTTCAGGGTTGGCAGGTGTTTCAATCTAGGTTTTACATGGATTATCATGCAAAACATTTCCATATTGTTCATTTTTATTTTATTTTTAAAAATCAGTTATATATAATAACAAACTTCCACATAAGTTTTTTTGAAGTTATAGGATCCAAATTCCCTCCTTCTCCCTCTCTCTCTCTCTCTGGGTTATACATGTATTATCATGAAAATGTTTTGCAAACCTTAAAGTACTATATAAATGTTGGCTATTAGCTCTACTTTCTACACTAAAATCAAATCCTATTTTCTATATCCTGGGTAGATGATTGGGAAAATCAAGTGGGAAAGGATGAAATAACTGCACACACTCGCATGCTGTCTTCAGCCCTCAAATATATTTAATTTGGTCAACAGATACAATTACTATCAACTATAAGCAAATAGAATGCCTTCTGCTCCATTGCATGTGTCTCCAGGAGACTGAGGCACCAGAGAAATGTCAGTGAACAACTCCAGAGGGATAAACTACTTAATAGTGATGCACCAGAGGGAAAAACTGAAGCTATTACTGCCTTAAATCAAGACGTTACTGTGTATGATGGGATACATGAGAAGTTCTAGCTTCACCGACACATAAACAACACTCAGAACTCACATGCAAGAAATAGATGCTTTCAAAGTGATTATGTGACATGGATTAGGTAAAAGACCAACAAACATTTGCTGATACTCTTATTTCAAGTGACCTGGTTGGGTCTATTTCACAGTCTCTCACAACAGAGCTGATTAAGCAAATACCACCACAGCCGTGGCTTTTCCATAGACAGACCGTCCAGGGGTCTTCAGATTCCTTCCTGGTAGCTCAATATGCCAAGATGTGCTCCATGCCAATACCTCCATGTTCTAAGGTATTTTCTTGCTCATTAAAAATAGTTAGCATAGCCTAAGAAGGCTGAGTTAGGTCAATAAGACTATGTGAAGGCAGTAGATGATGCAGCTATCCTGGACCTCTTTCAGCTACTCCATATTCTTTTGATTCCTTCAAAATTCTTCAATTCACACTATATATCTAAAAACACTTCTATATTCTGCATCTTAGTCTTACAGAATCTGGAAGAGGTAGGAAAAGGATCCTAGAGCAGTGCCAAATATATGAGCTGCACACAGACCACAACACTCTGAAGTGTGGCTCAAATCAGATTAAATAGAATTGGTAAATATTTAACAAAATAAATAAAAATTAAATAAAATGTAGATATTATTACATTTTAAAAGTAATACAAGGGCCACAGGGGTTTTTATATAAAGATGAGCGGCTCCCCTTTCTATGTGAGTTTGACATCACTTTTCTAGATCTAGTTCAGTTGCTTATCCAAAGTAGGGATATTGACAGAGAAGACAGATGCCCATCTAAATTAGGACTAGACTAAATTCTTAAGGCAGGGATTAATCTAAACTTTAAACTTTCTATTTCTCCCAGCACATTGTGCTCTGCACAAAATAGGTGCTTAAAAAATCAAGTTTAAAAAAACAAGTAAAAAAAAACCAAGAAGTTTTTTATCAAAAACAAATATTGTTTTTTACAGGAGAAAGTTGTTGTTCCCTCTTGGCATAATTTACTTCATTGATGGGCATATTATTCTTTAGAAAGTTTTTCTTTCAATTTAGAGAACCATGGAAAGATATGGACTGATGAAGAGTAAAGCAAACGGAAACAGGAAAGTAATACAACAATATAAATGAAAGAACAAAAATTAAACTGAATCATTAAGTTTGATTCCTCGAGTCAAGCTGATAATATGCCCTTCCCTTCCTCTCATTTCTGCAGAAGGGAGAGATGCTAGGTGTGGATTATATCATCAGGCCCTGCTGATATATTGGTTGGTTTTACCAAACTGCTTTTCCACTTTGCCCCTCCCTTTAAAGGAAGAAAAAAAATCCAACTAAAACTTTTGTTACAAGGGGGCAGAGAAGGGATATATTAAGGAATAGTGATAATAAAGAAAGGAATAAAAAGCAATTAAAAAGAAAGTGCTTTATACTGTGCTGAAATTTGTTTCCCTGTTAAAATATGCAAACAATCGAACAGAAAAGTCTGAGGCAATGGAGTTTCCTAGTTCTACGGCCAATGCTCCAACCACTCTGACCACATTCTTATCTTCGGACGACTGGTTCTAGGGCTAGTACAACAAGCTGAAGTCACATCAACACATGGAATGATGTTGCCCTACCCTTAACCTCTTGTTACCACAAGTAACCCTTGGCTCTCATTGAGTTGCTATTGCCTCTGGTCTGCTACTTCCTTGGCTGTTGTGTCAGAGGTTGATTCCTTGCCAGATGCCCAGGTTTCTCCTTTGCCACCTGGCTGTCGTCACTGGCAATGAACCTCAGTTCTGTTGCCAAATTCTCTGAAGTCAGATCCTCTATGGGACCTGAGCAACTGACCTCCCTAGCCACAGCCTGTTTCTTCTGAGTCAGAAGACTTGACTTTAGATGATTTAAATAATTAATTAATAAATAATTAAATGATCAGTATTTTAAGACAAATAAAAGAATGCGATTTTTTTTTAAAACCCTCACCTTCTGTCTTGGAGTCAATACTGTGTATTGGCTCCAAGGCAGAAGAGTGGTAAGGGCTAGGCAATGGGGGTCAAGTGACTTGTCCAGGGTCACACAACTGGGAAGTGTCTGAGGCCAGATTTGAACCTAGGACCTCCCATCTCTAAGCCGGGCTCTCCATCCACTGAGCTACCCAGCTGCTCCAAAGAATGTGATTTTTATATATCTTAATTTTTTAAACGTCTGCTTTTGCTAATAAGAATCTGCATTTTCATTTGACTGTATTACATAGTAATTACACTGCACATAGTAACTTGAAGATAACTTAGTGGGAAGTTTTGGTGAACTGCTTCAGCCAAAAAAATTCACTACATTATGACCAGCCTTTTCAATTATGAACCTCTCTGAACTTCGCTAAGCTGTTCCTTGGTAGACAGATCCAAAATCTATTATTCTAAATACTTTTTGTTTGGTACAACTTGTAAGGGCTTGTTGCTGCTGAGCAAGGATCTAGAACCCTAGGAACACTTCATTCCTTTAGATGGCATAAGTGTATTAGTAGAGGAAATCTCTTCACTTCCTTTTCTTTAAAACCAAACCAAACCAAACCAAAAAACCTCTTACTTTCTGTTTTAGAATCAATACCAAGTATTGGCTCCAAGGCAGAAGAGCAATAAAAGGGCTAGGCAATGGGGATTAAGTGACTTGCCCAGGGTCACCCAGCTAGAAATTATCTGAGTCTAGGACCTCCCATCTCTAGGCTTGCTTCTGTTCACTAAGCCACCTAGCTACCCTTAATTCCTTTCAAAAATGGAGATTATACCCCCAGGACTATTAAAGTATAACTGAATCCCACTCCCCCATTCACAAAGACTGACACAATGAGGCTGTTCCCCCTATTAACATGACAGATGAACTATCATATGATCAACCTTTTCTTTAATGAAGTGTGCAAGGAAAGCAGCAAGTGGAACAGGGAAGGTAAAAAGGTTGACTGATCAATCAATCAGCATTTTTCAGATGCCTACTATATGACAAAAACTGTGCTACATGCGCGGAATAAAATATTTTCTGCAGTTAACAAGGGACAGGTCAAAGGAAACTCTTCTTACCTCTTTTATAAAAGTTCTAAGATACTTTGATTGAATCTTTTGTCTCCATAATACTCTACCTTGTATTATCTTTAATCTGTATATAAATATATGTATGTTTCCCTGGGGAACAGTGATTCTAAAAGGGTGTGCTTCAAGTGTTTTGTAACATAAAATTTTGAATGTCATGTTATTGCAAAAAAAAAAAATTCAAAAAAATTATTTAACATCTATTTTTACTGACCCAGTTTACTTAATATAATATAGCATTTGTAAAAACAAAACTTGCTTATTTTATGTGCACATTAATCAGAAAAAAATATCAGACCCTGAATTTGCAACAAAGTCAACAAAAAAGGCTACTCTGAAGACAAACTAGGCATATTCAAGTTACCCAAGTCTTCTATCACTGCACTGCCAACTTAAATGTTCAGCAACTCCTTACAGCAAAGAGCAGTCAAAAGCAAAAAAAAAGCCCAAACCACTATAGTTGAATATAAATTTCTTAAAAGCTTGGTTTGTCATTTGTCAATTTATTCTCAGGATTCACCATATAAAAGGCATTTAATAAATGTTTGCTGAGAATAACGTACTGCACTGGAGCCTGGGGGCCCTGGGAAGGAGAGAAGAAATAGGCGAAGTTTCAAAAGGACATTTTTTCCTAATTATGGGTTTCTGAAAAATGACAAATTGAGAGTGAGATGTGTGCTGTAGTTGTTCTTCTCTGTAAACAAGCTATGACCTTGGGCAAATACTTTCTTTCACCTCTAAGCCTGTTTCCCTCATCTACAAAATGAAAGTATACTCTTTTAAGGCCTCTCTTCTGTGCTACACTTCTTTGACTCTAATCTATTAATGTGACCAAAAAAAAAAAAATCAGAAGAACTTCCATGACCACAGGGGCCATATCAACACTTCTTAAATTTACCATAAGTTAATAATCAATTCCCTACATGGAAATGGTGACCATGTGGAACAATATTAAATTTTCAGCCACCTGCCTCAGTTTCCTGTATTCTTTGTTTTCTCTACCATAGGTAAAAACCTTCACAATTAAAAGAGGACTGTGAAAGACACTGTGAAAGCAGTGTCTAAAAGTACTTTAAAGATATATTAAAGGAAAAGTAGCTAGAACACCAAACCTGGAATTAGGAGCTCCTGGGGTTCAAATGTGGCCTCATACTTCCTAGCTGTGTGACCCTACAAATCTTAAGCTATCCCCATTTGCCTAACCATTGCCCTTTTTACTAAGACAGAAAGGATTAAAAAAAAAGTAAATAACAAATTGCAATAATAAGAACTTTTAGGATATACTCTAGGTATGGGAAAATGAACTTTACCTAAATTTTTTGGTCTTCATGTCTTTTTTTTTTAATCCCTTACCTTTCATCTTAAAATCAATACTAAGTATTGGTTCTAAGGCAGAACAACATAGTAAGGGTGAGGCAATGGGAGTTAAAGTCACATACCTGGGAAGTGTCTGAGGCCACATTTGAACCCAGGAACTGAGTCACCTAATTGTCCCTATCAGTGTAATTTTAAATAATAGATAGCACATGCTTTTTCACAGCACTTCTTATTAAATATATGTATATGTTATCATTCATTGGAGTCCTTATGTTTTCATATGAAACATCTTTCTACCTACAAAATTAAAATCAAGAAAGAGTAAAATACCCCTTGGTACAAAAGTATTCCCCAGATTTAAAATATCCCTCAGTTGTTATTTATAAACAAGTCCCAGAAATATGTAAAGATATAACAATTAACTTAGTAGAAGAACAATTAAGCTTTGGAACTTACTTCCTAAGGATGATGACAGCTCGACGCTCCTTTATATCCTGCGGTCGTATGCAGTGGGTAATTTCATCAGCAGCATATCCACTGCAAGAAAGCATAGCAGTCTGGGGTTAAGAGAATGACTAGAGGTAGAGGATTATTACTTCCTTTGATCAGAATTCCTTTCCCCATTTCCTTTGGGTTTCTAAAGCTCATTCTCTTGGTCAGGAAGCTAATGATGTGAACTTAAGGATACAACTTCAGAATGCATACCCAATTTGTGACTCAAAAATAATAATTTTTTCCCCATAGCTAGATACAACAAAGATTGTTTACTATTTAAAAGCTGTTTCTTCTCAGAGGAGACACCAATGACTAAATGTAGAAACTACTTTAAGAAAACAGGCATATGGAAAGTAAACAAGGCTTTTAGTGGAAAGGTGAGAACAAAAAGCTAAAGAATTTATGCGATATCATACTGTTTTCTAAATTGCTCCAACCATTTAAAACACTTATTAAGGCTTAGAAAGATCCTCAATTTAAGTGAAGTATTTTTTTTTCTGAACAGACTTAACATTTACCATTCCTTCTTAGCTTTGAGGGAATCGGAGAGGCAAAACACTGTACAGGAGAAGGAAAGAAAAATGTTTGGCTTTATGCAGGAGCTGAGAGATAAGCATTATGTCACCAAGGCAATTTCTTTTCAATATTCTTTCTGAATATAACACTCAAGCAAAATTCAACTGCTTTTGCCTTTAAGAAGCTACCACTATGGGAATTCATAGTCGCCACATTTGCTGTTTGGTACATTTTAGGAATAGCTACCATTCTTTATTTCAACATAGTTCATAATACATCGCTTACTGGCCAGTAATCACATGTAGATGACTACCTGATGGCTAACAACTTTCAAACCAGTAGGCTTTCAAAGCTAACTATTCCTATGCACCTGGTCCCAGTCATCATGCCTAAAATAATTTTAACTTACTGATACAACCCTGGGAAATAACTCAGATCAGTACAGTAAAGCTTTAGGTTATAAAAATAAAAAATGCGATAGCTTCAGATCAGAATTGAATAGTGGGTAAGAAAAAGGCTCTCAGATATCTCACACAACCCAAATACCACTCTATGTCCCATATGATAAAGGATTGTTCTATGTTTAATCTCTATTTTAGGTTCAGGCTTTTCTGAAGTCATTTTCAAAAGTAGCACTAGCTACTGCTTGGGCTCTACCACTCTAAAATCAAACTGGACACACTTGGCAACATATTATGAAACGGCTGGTACTATTTAGATGGAAGTGGGGGAGGAGAATGGGGCAGAGGCAGAAGGTATCTGATACCCAGTAGAAGGAGGCAAATAGCTATTCAGCCCATGCTCTGTCCAAGAGCCAGGCTACTTTTGGCTTAGGTCTTAAGAGAATCTGCCCTGGTTCCAAGCCCTGTGTCCCTTCAAGGTTACCAGGTTGGTTCTCATCTGGCCTCAGGAGATCATATCCATGATAAAACTGTCTAACAGTGGTCTTAGTCTAAACTAGAGGCCAATGAAGACTAGAACAAATGAGAATTGTCGATTTAATAGACTGAATAACTTGGGGCTCCTGTCTCCTGCCACAAAGGTCTCAAGCCATATCCTTCAAGCTAGCTTAGAAAGATTGTGTTTTCTTCTTTGTCCATTCTACGTATCAGAGCAAAAAGTAATAAAAACCATGAAGGAGTATCTCAAAGCAAGACTCATTTAGGAGAGTAGGATACCAATTCTCATGCCAGCTATAGACAAATATATACTCATTAAAGTGTTATTAACCATTTTGCCTAGGTTAATAACAGAGCTGAAAATATATTGCCTTCAAAACTGCTAACATGGGAAAGTTTGCTGAAATACAATTCTAAAGAAAATCCAGATAGCTAACAATTTATCTTCTCCCTTTTCTAAAAAATATTGAATTAAAAAAATCAAGAATTAAACTGTCACATGCAATCCTTACTACCAACTGAAGCCAAAATGTATCAAAAGTCCTGGGAAGGATAATTTTAACTGGTTCAAATGGTTTTCTCAACATGTAAGTGTGCAGCATCATAATGGCTTAGCTACCTCTGGTACCCTTTAGGTTTTTTTTAACCATCTCAGATGCTGTTCCTGCTCCCTCTTGTGGTTGTCTTAGTTCTAGAATACAGCCGAAGCAGCTGACACTAAAATGCATTATCATTTCCTATGAGCCAAACCATTATAATGATCTAAGTCTGTAGCGATCCCCAAGAAGGTCTTGCCTTATAAAAAAGGACCTACACTTCTATTTAAAAAAATATTTTCAATATGCTACCAATCCTTAATAAACACGAGTGTTTCAATATGCAAATATTTCTTCATAGAAGAAACTTAGCTTGTTAAAACTATTCTTCAACCAGAACTCTCCATCAGAAAGTGTTGAACTGAGAGTACATTAGGGTTATTTACCACTAAGCAGCCTCTTTATTGCAAGAGAACCTGTTTAAGAGAAGCTGCATGCCTGTTTGAAACTGAATATGCCCAAGGTCCAATGCCACGATGGCCTGTGGAAGAGTCAGTGCCTGTTATTTTATCTTCAAAGGAAAGGAAGTTTTACATACTGATCAGCCTATGTAATTATCATGTTGATCCACTGGAAAAGCAGTGATAACTTTTCATGCTTCCTTGTACTATATCCCAAGTCTCTTCTCCAGGAAGAGACTTGGAAAATGAATGATGAGACAGGTTTGCCAAGAAGCTAACTTCTTCCTTAAGTTTGATCAAATGGGATGGGAGAAATATCATGAAAAAAGATTTTGGCTATCTATCTCAGGTCCTCAAATCTGGCTTAGGGCCAGCAGGTGGTAGAAACAACTGTTTGTGTTTATATAACACTAAGATTTACAAAAGTTTTTCTTTTGTAGGCAATATAACATTTTTTTCTCCACATTGTACAGGTGAGGAAACTGAGGCTTAAGGAGGTAAATTAAGTGACTTGCTAGTAACTGTCTGAGTCAGGATTCAAACACATGTCTTCTGACCCATTAGACTTCTTTCTGCTATATCATCTATGCTGCCTCCCACTGCCACTTACTGGGAGATCATCTCAGGACTCTCAGTACCATATTGCAGTCAAGAGTATGAAAGTGCTCTCTTCTAGGGGTGAAATGCACCTGCTTTTTCCAACGCATCTATTTAGAGGCCAAACCAAAACCTTTCTGGTCCTTTTTGGAAAGTGAGCCACTTCTCCACAAGGCAGAGTAGTGATCTCAGGTGGAAGTTTACATATTACTCTAACACCACAAAAATACACACAACTCAAATCTAAGGAAAGGAGGAAGGCTTGTTTGACTCCAAAAATTTACAAGACCAGGAAAAGGTTGGGGAGAGGGCACGATGACTCAAACTAGAGAAGGGTCAAGCTAACCCTAATTCTGACTACATAAAATACTGTACTCTGAAGTCTGGGTACAGAGTGTCTCAAGGCTACAGGTACAGTCTTCTCTTAAACTGTTCAATTACATACCTGCAATATTCTTCTTCTTTTAAAAAAAAAAAATTCCTCCCCATAGTACACTTTCTCCCTTTCACCATCCCCCTTCCTTAGCAGCTTATAAAAACTTTTTGAAGCTTAGACTACAGCTATAGTTAGGATGATATATAGGTATCTAGGGCAGATTTGACCATGTAAATCCACTAACTACTTAATGAGCTGCAGGAGCTCCCTATTGCTTCTATGTTAAAATAGTTTTTCCGTTTAGCTTTTAAAGCTTTATAACTATAATAAACAATATGCTACAAACCAATCTTTCCAGACTCACTAGATATCGCTTCTCCTTCTTCACTCTGAAATCAGGCAACCTGACCTCATCATCCCGTCTCGGCTGGTTATCCCCTATGCTTGGAAGGCATGTCCCTCCCCTCCTCTATCCCCTCAGAATGATTGTTTCATTCTTCATATTTGTACCTGCAGTGCCTAGCACAGTGCTTATAACAAAGTTGGAATTTAAATGTTTGATTGAGAGGGTGCTTTGGCATATGTAAAATCTTAACTAAATGGGATAATCAACCAATCAAGATCAATCAAGATTTATTAAGTGCTTATTGTGTGCCAGGCCTTTCAAATCATGTCCTAAAATGGAATAGTTCTGAAAACAAAATTATGCACTTTGAAGAACCACAGTTAAATATTGGCTACAATTGTACCATGTCTAGCCCTAAAATTTTTCTATGCTATTTATACAGTGCAAAGAAGCTCCTGAAGATAGCAGCAACACATCTACCTTCTTTCCTTGTCATCAAATGTATTACTTCCTAGAACAAGAGACATTTAAGACAACTCAGTACAGAATTCTGGAAGCTTGCTTCCTTATGATCTGAAGCATCACTATCACTCTATCACTGGTGCTTTCTTAGGGTTGGAATATTCTCTGCTATCCTTTGTTTAAATATTTCTTCCACTGCATAAGTGATGTGCCTTAAGAGCTATCTGCCCCATTTTTTAAACTATTTTAAGCTAAAAGCTGAATTTTGCATCTAATAAGTAGATATTATCCAGTCTTATCCCCAAGAGCATGATTAATAACAAACAGTAAATAAGGAATCAGTCTCTAAGAAATTACCTCAATTAAAAAAAAAAGTAATTTCTTTATTTTAAACTGATAAGATTCATCCCATGGCATGCAAGAGAAATACTCTAAGTAGGTAAGAAAAAAGGCAAATAAATAAATGTCTTTTGGGATAGGAATTGAATGGCCTACTCTGTTCCTTTGCTCAAATAGCAAATTATGCAGAAAAGAATATGGGAGGGCAGTCTACTCCTAAAGGAACTGAATGAGTGAAAAGTTATACCATTCAGGAAGCAGTTTCCAACTGAATCTAGAAATAGACAGGATGAAACTTTTGTTTAGAATAGGTTTCCATTACCACTTCAAACATGTTTATATGATCTTCCAAAGTAAATTTCCACACTAATAACAATGAAAAAAAAACCCAACTAACTGAACCCTTGTTATAATGCTTTTCTCAAAAAGAGCAGTGCTCAGGAAGCCAGCAGTGTTTGAGCTATTACTCGGTGAAATCATGATACAGTGGAAGAGTACTGGACCAGAGTCAAAAGGCCTGGGTATTTCATCTTGGCTCTGCTGGCATGCTACATGTCATTCAGGGCAAGTCCCTTCCACTCTGGGTCCCAGTTTTTCTCCTCTGGAAAACGAACAGGTCCAACTACATAATCTAAAGTCCCTTGTAACTCTAACACCAAGTTTATAATTTGCATCCCAACCCAAATAAAACACATAGGAAAGATAGGGATTGGACTTGGTTTCATTGGTATAGAGAACTCTCAAATGAGGAAAGTACCTTTATCAAATGCTTTGCAATATATAATCTTAGAGCATTACCTAGAGTAGACATTAAGTGACTTGCCCAGGGTCACAAGAGCTAATATGTGCTAGTGGTAGGAACCCAGATCTTCCTGGTTTTGTGGACTGTTCTCTACTCACTATACTATGCAATTCTTTTCTTCCCAACCTGAAGTTCTAAATCATATTAGTTGAGGATAGTCCATTTAGGATTTATTTTTGATAAGTGTGAGAAAATAAGAATTCCTCTATAAGTCTGCTTAACAGTTAAGAGAATTCTGAGAAAAACTAAGATGCTACTTGGCCAAAGGCTTTAAGGAAGCAGTCTACCCGTCTACCGATGGAACAGAATTGTTACCAAAGGGCAGAAGTAGCATCTGAACCCAATTTGGAAATACGGACAGGAGCTCTGAAAAATAAAGTCTCTGGTTTGCTGTTTTTTCAGGCTTGGTGATGTTCTACCTAGAAAGGTGGGAAGGGGAGGCTGGGAAAAGAAACCAGCTGACCTTCACTTTCAGGATGCATCAGTGGATAAGAGCAAAGGAATTGGAGACAAAATCTGGGTTTGAATCTTGACTCATCGGCTACTTATTTACAGTGTCTGGCACATAGTAAACACTTAATAATCCATTGTGTGATGTTGGGCAAGTCACTTAACTATTCTGGGCCTCAGTATCTTCCTCATTAAAATAAGGGTTATCTAGTATAAACTTAACCTTTAAGTATCTTAACCTTTTTGTGTCAAGGATTTCTGGAATAGTCTAGGAATCTTCTTTAAAATTATCATTTCATAATTGAAGGAAATCTTAAATTTCAGTTAGGTTAGCCCTCTCTCTCAAAAAAGATGTCCCCCCCTTCAAGTTCATTAATCCCCTGAAATCTATTCACAGACCACAGATTAAGAAGTCCTTCTTTTAAATCCTTTCCAGTTTCAAATGTGATGAGGACTTCCAAATGTTTCTCCTTAAAATGTCATCATCACATAGACTACCTAACCAAACAGCCTTACTTTAGAAATGCTAAAAATAAACTGAAACTTGGGGTTTCAGAGCTAAAGTTCTCAAAAAAAGAAGACATTTTCCTGACGGTACAATTCTGTTAGTGTACTCTTGTCAACTAAACTGGTTTAAGAAACATTTTCTAGGCATGGAGGATAGGGACTATATGTGCATGTCTAGGGGTGGGGGCTTTATATTTCTTAACATTAAAAGGATAACACGACAAATTCTACTTCCAGCAGAATGCTTAAGGCTCTGAATGAAGCATCAAAACTCTAAGTTAGAGTTACGTTAGAATGCTGATTTTGCTACGAAACTGTACAGACTGACTCCAAAGGCCCCTTTGGTATTTCAGGCATTAAGTCTCCCTGGGGATGGACTACAGTAAATCCATGCTTTATAGAACTGTTTATGGTTAACAATTTCAGGGACATTCTTGTTGGAAAGCCCTAATGTAAAGGATACTGTAAATAATAAATCTTTGATTTGAAATAAATAGATTCTAAGAAACAAAACAAGTTCTCTAATATTTGGATTCTTGGTGGTTGTGTGGAATCCTAAATCCTGGCTTCTATGGTGTTTCTGAGGAACAAAGAAGCAAAGTATCACTGCTGCTGCTGCTGCTGCTGTTTGTTTATTTCCCAGACACAAACAACCCTCAGTTAACCACTCAGCTTGGAATTCCCTACTATTTCTGCATAGTTTTGGCTCTTGGGACCTGATAGGATTCTTCCCTCATTCACAAACACTGAAAAAACAAGTCCTTTCACACCCAAATGATATTTAATGTGTTTTCCCAATGCTGTTCTTAAAAGGACCCCTGGGGCTACATTTCTCCATCCACTGCTGCACTTTTTTAAAAAGTCTATACTGTTCTCTACTAAAGCTCTTGAAGACCTTCTGGGTAGAAAGCTAAGATCAGTATTACTTTCTGTGTTACTTCTTGAAATTGGCAGATTCCAAGGTACTCAAAATATTAGTTATCTTATGATGAAGAAATAAGGGATTCCTTTTCTGATTCTTGAAACTTCTGAGCCAGCGGAATAAAGCAATTAAAATAAAATTCTACCTTCTCATGAAAATTCAATAGGAAGGCAAATATATTACTAATATAACTGCAGGGAGAAGCACCAGGCCATGAGAACGTAATGAGTAAACTTAAAATTTTAAAAGGACACTTAAACTTACAAAGGAAGTGTTATATTTGGAATGGGAGGGGGGGGGGGAAGATCTGGATTCAAATCTCCTCTAAATGACCAGTTGTGCAATCATGGGCAAGTCACTTATCCTATTTATTTGGGCCTTGAAGTACCTCATTTGACAAATAAGATCTGGATGACCTTTGAGGTCTCTTTCATCTCTAAATCTATGATCCTATGAAAATAATGAACCGTTTAAGAAAACAAAAGCTGCATTTTAGAAGAATTTATGGCTTAAACAGTAGCATAGTATCCTTAGAAAATACCTAATCTGAAAGCTTGTTTTGAAAGCATTAAAGCTAAATTTTAGCAATATTCTCCTTCTCCACTTGGAAAGGAACAAACTTACTGAATATGCATTTCCCACTTCAAGATCAAGCCAGAAAAATAAGTTTAACCTAAAAGGAGAGGTCAACCATCAGAGAGTAATGGATTTTTATAAGGGATATTCATTATCTTAACTTGATGGAGACAAACTGGGAATAAAATTATGGGTTAAAGGATGATGCAGCGGGTTAATCCCTGCTGTCCCTTCCCTCATTACCTGAGCACAGTCACACTCCCTCTTCTCACAGGCAGGAACAGCACAGGTTCAGAGACCCTGATGGGCTTGAATTGAAACTTGCAACCGAAGCAGAGGGCGGAGTCACTGAAGAAGGAGACAGAGACTATGGGTCTCTCAAAGATGTGGATGGGATCCACATGTGAGACAATGCAGCCTCCTGGTTGGTAGTCATTGATTACTGCGCTGTTGACAAAGCCTTCAGGGATGACACGGTTCTCCACTAGCTTCTGTATCACCAGCTGGTGTACCCACTCCGGGATTTCATCCACGTCCCCAGGTGGATAGAGCCGCTCCTGGCCTGGACCTCGCTTCTGCAGCTGGGATCCATAGGTATAGCCCTCTCCAAAAAAGTACTTGTTGCGAAGGGGGGCCCGATCCACGGTGTGCTCATTATACAGCCCCTTCTCTGCTCGGGACACAACCTCGTCGATGCGGGCCTCGATTTTGGCACATTCATCCTGGCTGAAGAGGCGGATTTGCCGGATGCCACTCTTCACTTTGCGGGCCTCCTCTTCTTTCTGCTCCTCGTAGTCACTACGGTCTGAATCTGAGTCTTCATGGTATTTACGTTTGGCCGGGATGGTGTAGGGCTCAGCAGCTGCAGCTGCAGCAGCAACGGCCACCACGGCAGCCTCCCGGCTGTTGGGTTTGTAGTTATCCCGGGATGTCATGGACTTGAGTTTCTCACGTAAGTCGGTGTAGCCGCTGGCAGCAGCCATAGTGCTGCTTCCCACCCCACCCCCACCTTTCCTCTATTGATCTCCTAGATACCCGACTCTGGGAACTGGAGAGTGGGAAGTGCTGCTGCTATTCATGGCCTGCACCAGCTGTATGCGAATGTTCCTTCAGAAAAAGACGGTTTGCCAAAACCCTCCAAAGGCAGATTTCAGGGTCGAGAGGATCCCCCTCTCCCCTAGGAGACAGAAGCCAGGTAGGCTGAGGAGGGGGAGGGGAGGTAAAATGGTCCTTCAATCCTCCATAGGTCACTCGCTTCTTAAAAGAATTTGAGAATGCTTAGCTTCAGTGCTTCATGGGGGGGGGGGTGTCCTCCTCCCCTTTGGGGAGGGCGATGAGTCAGGGCAGATATCTTCTCTCAGGTTCCAGGCTTCGGTGCAATAAAGCCCGTAAACCTTTAGGGGAAACGTCAGAGCAGTAGATTAAAGTCCAGGCCGTCAGCCCCTCTACCCCTTTCCTCCAGAGAGGTCTGAAAGCTCTCCTCGTGGAATGGGGGATGGACAAGACCCAAGGATTGAAGCCCAGTTTCCTGCTAAAGCCTGAAGTGAAGCCGAGTCGTCCGGGCGTGCTTCCCCTTCTTTTTTTCTCCTTCAGTTGAAAAGCAGGTAGGAATTAACAAACGTCCAGCCGGAATCCTGGTTCTTCGAGGAGCCCGTGGCCGTCGGGAGGCCTCAGCCGCAGCAGCCCGACTGTGTCATGCAGAAGCGGCGGGGCCTCCTCCCGGGATCTCTTCAAAGGTCTCTAGTTGAAGGGAGGAACACATCACCAGGTCTTCCAGATCTCTTCTGCCGCCTCATCCCACAGCCCCAGTGGCAGCAGCCCTTTGGGGAACAGAAAGCAAAGAAATCAGGTTCCAATTAAGTGCGATCCGGTTCCGCTCCGCAGAGCAGGGTTTTCAGTAGCACTTTAAAGGACTCCTCACTACGTCACAGGGCGCCAGCCCAGCATACTATAGACCTGGGGCTAGTCCTGTCCTAAGCGGGCTCCTCACTGCGCAGGCGCCACTCCACCGGCAACAGTGGGTCCTCAGGCTTCAGTCATGCGCGTCAAGATGGTCCCAGGCAGCGACCAATTCAACGCATGCGCATGAAAAACTGCTCGTCGTTTGCTCCCCTCCCCCACCCCCTGAGGGCTACGAACCCCTTAGCAACCTGCCTCTACACAGCGCCGCTATGATTTTCCTCGGGGGCTGAGGGGCTCCTTTCACCTCCTTCGCGGGGTGGGGAGGGTTCTGCACGTTGTCACTGCTGTTCCCGCGCCTTGTCAGGACATCGTCGGGACACCCGTAGACTCCTCAACCCCCTCCACGTACAACCTGGGGAACCGCCACAACCTACCCTGTCCTATTACCGCCCCCTTAGAGCTTGCTCTTCTTTTATTGGTCTGTCGGCCACTCAGGGGGCGGGCCCATTAAAGGTTTCCGGGAACTGATTGATGGAGAAGCCAGTCAATCAGAGGGGTCGCCCTAGTTATTGCGTCCCCGTCGAGGACCCCTCAGGGGTTAGTGGGTAGTTAAATTATTGCCTGTTACTGTACCGCAATGGAGGAAGCCCTGGGGACCTAAAGTTCCCAACTCGGGCTCAGCCATGACTGTATGTGGGCCATAGGGCTAGGCGCGTGAGCTCGAGTGATGGCGCACTCCGGGGGCGGGGAATAGGCACCAGCGAGGGCACCCTTTCGCAAGAGCCGTAGCCTCCGGGACGTGACTGAGGGAACGTCGGCTCCTGTAGGTGTTGTTGGCGCGCGCCAGGCGGAGGGGTAGCGCTTTGGGACTTTATCCCGGGGAAACCTGGCCAGCGGAAGCTTAATGCTCCGCCTACTTAATGAGGCAGCTCTGTGCGTTACTCTAGGGAGCGAGAGCGTGCGCACGGATAATGCAAAGCAATGGATAACCGGAAACATTTTTTTGCTTTCAGAAAAACAATTCATGGGGTTAGGTTTGGGGGATTTTTTTGGTCCAAAGTCACAAGTTTTTTCTTTTTAAGAATTTTTTTTTATTCATTAAGAATTTTATCTGTTTTTGATGCTATCACTATTAGAATTGTAGAATTAGAAATTTAGAATTAGAATATTAGAAACTAGAATTTCTCCCAGAGCTATCCTGAATCAATAGTTTTACAACTAATAAAATTTTATAAATAAGATTTTGTAAATATATGTTTTAAATGTATAAATAAAAAATGTATAATGTTTAGAAGGGAAAAATACCCCCAAAATAGAAAAGCCCAGCAAAATTGATAAATAACATTGAAAAATAAGTGATGGATCTCTGATGAGGGGGTATGAGTGTGTCAATATTTTTTTTTCTCAACTTGAAACCCTTACCTTCCACTTTCGAATCAATACTGCCTATTAGTTCTAAGGCAGAAGTAAGAGCAGTAAGGGCGAAACATTGGGGTTAAATGAGTCCAGGGTCACCCAACTGGGAAAAGTGTCTGTGAGGACAGCTTTGAACACAGAACCCTCCTCTATGGGCCTGGTTCTCAATCAACTCTCTTCTAATAGTTGATATTTTTGTTTTTTAGTGCTGTCCAGCTTGAGGATTTTCTTTGCAAAGGTACAGGAGTGATTTGCAGTTTCCTTCTCCAATTCATTTTACAGATGAGGGAACTAAGGCAAACAGGGTTAAGTAACGGATCCAGGGTTACATAGCTAATCTGAGGGCAAATCTGAATTTAAGAGGATAAATCCAGGCCTGCCACTCTATCTACTATGCCAACTATGTATATACAGATTAAACTTTCTTCATAACATTCTGTCAAGTGGGTTTAGGAGTTCCATCGAAATCACCTTCAACCTTCCAGTTAGTTGCTTTGTGACTTCAGTTGTTCTCTACACTGCAGTGCTAGACCCACTTTCTTAGGTGTCTTTATTTCAAACATACTAATAAAATGATTCAGCTGCCTCCTTTGATAAAAGCATAATTTGAAGTTTAGATGTGTCACTGTGCTGGGCCCTGACTGGGATTAATCCAGGAATAGGAAAACAGCACATTTATATTTTCAGGTTTAATGTTTGCAAATCTTGGAGGGGAGATTTGAACCCTGGTATATCACCTATCTGATCCTGCTCTAGTTAAATCTGCTAAACAAATAGTTAAACAACTTCCCTGACTTGATTTATAATAAAGGCCTTTGTGTACAAAGCACCATGGTAGACAGTGGGTCCCTTCCTTGAAGAGTTTACAGTCTGATAAGGGGGCAAAACATCAATAGAAGGCATTGTAGCACTGCATGAAAAGGTTAGACAACGCAAAGTGGGCTAGAACCAGGAAAACACTGTGCGTAGTAACAGCAATGTTGTAATGATGACCAGCTGTGAAAGGTTTTGCCACTCTGATCCAGATAACTTTCCAAGACAATTCTAAAGGCCCCGTGATGCAAAATGGTATCTATCTGGGGAGTGGACTTATGATGACTTGTAAGGGCAGTGCCCTCTGTGACATCCTTTTTTCACTTTATTTTTCTTGCTTTTTTTTCTAACATGGCTAAACGTGGAAATATGTTTTATATGACTTCACATGTATAATTGACATATTGCTTGCCTTCTCAATGGGTAAAGGAGGGGTAAGAGGGAGGAAAGAATTTGGAACGCAAACATTTCAAAATATGAATGTTAACTTTTTTTTTAATAAAAGAAAAATCTATTGATAAAAGAATAATTAGAGAAAAAAATTTAAGTGCATCAGGGAATTAGGAAACTAAATCCTATATGAGATTTGCTAGGTAAAGTCATTTTCAAGAGTGAGGAGAATATAGTAAGAAGTCTCAACACAGCATAGTCTGTCTCCTTTACTCTTAAAGCACGTATTGTCCACAAACTGTGATATGATACTTCATGTATTAATATTTTCAGTATATTTATCTTAGCTCTCCAAGTAGACAGCAAATCCTTTAGAGGTAGGGATTGTGTGTTGCTGGTGCTTCCATCTCCAATATCTCCTATCACAGCACTGACCTGTCCCTTTGGGGTAGGTCAATCTAAAGATGGTTCAAATCCTGCCACTAATTCTCAAATTATTAAGCTTTTCTTGAGCCTTAGTTTCTCATCTATAAAATGGGGATGATAATATCACCTACCAAACAAGGTTATTGTTAGGACCAAATTAATTCCTATATGTCCAAAGGAAAAAAGAGGATCTCGTTTTCTTCCTCTCTCTGCCCTGCCAACCTCCACCCCTGTGCCCATATACTCACTAGAAATAAGAGGTAGATAGATAACAGAGAAAACGAGATATTAAGATATTAAGTACAAAGAAATATTTATGCTTTGTCATCTCTTTAAGAAGTGTGAAGAGGGCTAGGTAGCTAGCATAAAGAGAGCCAGACCTGGAGTGGTGCTATGTGACCCTGGGCAAGTCACTTAAGTCCATTTGCCTAACCCTTACCACTCTTCTGACAGAAGGTAAGGGTTAAAAGAAAAATAGAAAAAAGAAGGGTGAAGAAAGCCTTTGAATTTTAAGGTTATCTGGCCATTGGCTGTGTCAATGTCTCCTAAATAAAAAAAAAATTGAGGCAAGGAGCACTTGGAAAAACGTGACTCCTAGGCCTCGACTAGATGGTAGCATTTGGAGGGGATTTTTTTTTTGTCCCTTCCTTTTCCCTCCCAAACTCTACTGGTTATAACTTGCTGCTGACTTTCTCCAGTGGTTGGAGGTACCATTTCCGTCAGGGAGTGATAAGTTCCTGTGCGAAGCCTTTTAGGGAAGCAGGGACAGTGGGATGTGCTGGGCAGTGAAACTAGACAGACAGGTCGTAGTGGAGAGTTCTGACAAAAGGGGATCCTCTAGAGAAGGAAATGGCAACCCCCTCCTTTATCTTGGCAAAGAACCACCCCATGGGCAGTATTCTATGGTCCGCAGGGTCATGAAGGAGTAGACATAATTAAATAACAACAAATTGACTATTAAAGGTAAGTTCACCAATTGGGGCTCATGAACTAGATTTGTAGGAGTGCAGACCCACAGAGCACAGGGTTCCTCCTTTAGCCCTGAAGTTGAGGCCCAGAGGCCTGGATCTGGGAGGTTCTGGGTTCAAATCCAGCCCAAGACATATCCTAGCTGTGTAACCCTGGACAAATCACTTAACCCTGTTTGCTTAGCCATTGCTCCTCTGCCTCCTTTTCCCACAGATTTCTTTAATTGTGCAGCCATGATTTGTAACAATTGGTCTTTATGGCAGGATCAAAAGAAGAGTCTGCCATCATTTTATGTTCTCTGTGGTCAGAGAGTTTAAGAAATACCCAGGAAGACAAATGTATTCTATGTCTATGCTGTTTATGTTGTCTGTGTTACCAGGCCATGTTCTATGTTCTATGTACTGGGACTGGGAGTTTTGGGGAAATCCCCTCTCTCTCCCTTTTCCATTTGTTCTGGGAGAATGGAGGAGACAGGCAGAGACTGGTTGGGAAATGTATGTGGAAACTTGTGTGGAAATTTGTTATTAAAATAAAATTAAGATAAAACACAAAGAAAACTAAAAAATATCTTCACAGGCTAAAAATTAGGATAAATAGAAGAAGAACATTGAAGAGGGATAAATATACATTCCTGTACATAGGTTTAAAACAACCGCACAAGAAAGGAATAAGAGAGATAGGGCCAAACATTAATTTATGTGAAAAAGGCCTGAAGGTTTTCAGTGGGCTTCAAGGCCACTGTGAATTGGTCAGTGAGATATTATTGGCCCTCCCATCCCCAAAGTAAATGTGATCTTAATTTGTACTAATAAAAGTGTATCACTCAAAAGGAAACAAAAGAATTGTTACACAGACAGAAAGGAAAGGTTTAAAAAAAAAAAGAAAAAACCCGTGTTCTAAATCAGTCAGAACTGATCATTCTTCGCAGGACCCACCTATAGAGGCTGATCTTGGGAGGGAGCACTGGGTGGGTGGGGGGTTGCGTGCAACAAATGTAAACCTTGAAGTATTATATGAATGCAAATTACTGTTGTGGTCGTTATAAGGAAGAAGTATATCAAGCAATATGGCTGGTAATTAAGTCAATTAGGTCAGGGAGGGGAACATTCTGATTCCTTTTTGCTATCCCAGCCCAACTCAGCTACAGCATTGATCTAGAACCTTTCTGGCTGTTGCTCGATGAAGACTTGTGGGGGAGAGAGAGAAAGGAGAAGAGGCAAGGCTCTGGATCTCTAGGAATAATCCTCTACGTGGATAATTGAGAGTCTGATCTCATGTTTGTTTGTCTCTTGTTTTTATCTTTCTTTTAATGACACATTTCCACATGATTTCCCAGTTATAGGATTCATGTGGTCTCCCTCCCTTCCCTCCCCGCTCCCGAGCTGACAATTTAATCTGAGTTATACATGTGTTATCAAGCAAAACACATGTCCATATTATTGATTTTTATGAGTGAATAATCTCATAAAACCCAAACCCCAAGCCATCTACCCAAAGAAACGAGTGATAAATCATGTTTTCATCTGCACTTATACTTTGATCTCATAGTTGAATGAAGGGTGACCAAATATTATTTATGTGCTTAACATGGTATGATGGAAAGAGGCCCCGACAGGGTATTGGAGACCTGTATTCAAGTCCCAGCTCAGCCGCTAATTCACTGAGTGACCAAAGGCAAGGCACTTCCCCCCTGTATACTTCAGTTCCTTTTCTGTAAGATGAGGGGGTTGGATGAGATGATCTCGAAGGCCTTCTCCCTCTAGATTTCTGTGATTTCAATGACCCCTCAGGTACGATGTTGCAAAACAGTTATCTTCCCCAAAGAGGCAGAATAAAGTGGGGTGCTCTCCTTGAAAGGGGAACCCCGATTATTAAAACGCAATGGGCAGCGATGGAAACTATTTTAGTTGTTTTGTCAAGCCAGTAGAAATGACCTTAGCATACAATTTGTTGAATGGGGATATTTTAAGAGCAGATCCCTATTGTGACTTCATGGAGGTGAACAGGAAGGAGTTGAAGGAAGTAAGGAAAGGAGAGGAGAATGCGGAAATCTAAAGGAAACTAGGTAGACAGTGAGGGTAGAGGAGAACTAGCAGCGTCAGAACTCACTGTTCTAAACGTAGGAGCTCTCTAGCAGGGCATCCGCAAGTAGATGGAGGCAGAGAAAAACTGCACTCTTAAGAATCATGAATTTAGGGTCACTTATGAAAATCCTCAGATGAACCTTTGGGAATTTTGAGAACCAGGGGAAAAAGAGGCTCCAGCCACGGAGGCAGAGACAGCGTGGCCAGAGGGGTAGGAGGAGAACCAAAAGCTCTCTGGGGAAGTGCTGAGTGGTACCAGCTGAGCTAGGAGAGGTAATTATGAGCTAGCAGTTTGGAAGGGAAACCAGCATGGGCTGAATCTGCACCACCAAAGAACTTGCTCTTCTAGAGACACAGAGGAGCCCCAGATCAAGACTAGGGTGGAAATAGAGTAGAGGGACCCCCCCCCCATTACTATAAGCCTCCTTGAGGTGGAGAGAAGGAAGAGGGAGTCGGGGAGGAAATGGCAACGTTATTCCTATACCTTAGTGCTGGGGCCAGGATTTAGGCACAGGGATTAATTGCTCAAAACAATTTTATTTGATTTATTTTATTTCATTGCATTGCGTTGCATTTAGAACCGTATAACGTCAGCTACAGGGACGCCTTCTTCCCATCGGCTAGGCCCCGAGTCACCGTCCCTTCCTGTGGCACCTCCCTGCAGCCTCGCCCTCCATGTTATTTCACACCGGGCGCCCCCCAATGCCAGTCCTTGGAGTGGCTGCTCCCGTTTCCTAAGCACGAAGGGACGTCACTTCACTAAGTCATGAAGGTGCGCCAGCTTCTGTCCTGGGACTGCTAGAAAGGTCAGCGAAGGGGCAGGATAGGGATTCCTCGACAATATCGGTGACGTGTTTTGCTAACCGTAACCCTATTAGCGATCATTTATTATTATCATCATCATCATCATCACGTTTTGCCCTTGGTGTGACGACAAAGAGACCCTGAGACGCTCTGGCCTTGGACGGGCCGCGCTCTCCTTCCAGGACCTGCCGGTTAGCAAACTGTGGGAAGAGTCAGTGCACATCAGGGAAGAGAGACCCACAGCTTTCCCCTCCCCCCAGCAGCACATTGGTGAGGAAGTGTCAGGAGCAGGTGCGGGTGGAAAAATGGAGCAGGCACCAAGGCCCTGCATTAAATTTAGCTGCTGCCCTATTCCTAGGGTAGCCTTTGGGGAGCTAAGCCATTAGCCTTAAAACTGGAGATGGCAGGAAATGAGTCAGCCCAGGAAAGTAGCTGCTGTGGTGGAAAGAGCCCTGACGGGGGAGTCCGGAGACCAGGCATTGATCACAGCGCTGCCACTAACCGCGTGACCTTGGGCCAGTCCCTCACTTTTCTGGGCCTGGGTTTTCTTATCTGCAAAATGAGGAGTGAGAACCAACACTCAGAAAGTGTTATCGAAGGTCCTTTCTGGCTGGGTGCTCAGGGGGTACTTTCCCTTCCTTCTCCTTGTCAAAGTTCCTTAATGTCACTCCCTACTAACTTCCTTTTCGTTGGTCTTGTAACTCTTATCCTCCTGAAGGAAAACCTTCCCTTCTCCTCTAGCAAACTGTTTCTGTTATCTCCTTTCTCAGTCTAATCTCCAATCTTTCCTTATCTAAGGGAACCGGATTTTAAATCCTGCCTCAACGTGTCACTGAACCACTGCCTCAGCCTCAGTTTCTGAATCTGTCAAATCAGGAATAATAATAGCATCGACCTCCCAGGGTTGTTGTGAGGAGCAAATAACACACTCTTTGCAAAGCCCTTAACACAGCGCCTGGACTATAGTAGGCCGTTAATAAATGCTTGTTCCCTTCTGTCTTCTTTCCTTTTTTTTTAACTCTTACCTTCTGCCTTAGGCTCAAGATTGGGTATAATTGGTTCCAAGGCAGTAAGAACAGGCAATTAGGCTTGAGTGACTTGGTCTCTGAGGTCCGAGGACCTCCCATCTCTAGGCTGGGGTCTCTACCCGCTAGTAGCTGCCTGGTCTCTTCTTCTCATCGTAACGGCCAAAGTTAAAGACCTTTTCTCGGTTCTCTCCTTCCTGACCTCCCCCTAGCGGGTGATCCTGTTGATTTCCTCCTCCTGGCCATGTTTTGCTGTTAGGGTTTATGCCGGGATGCTCTCTTCTGTTTTCTCTTTCTTTCTGTGCCACAATCTCCCAGCAGGCTTTTCGTCTTGTGACTATTACATCCCTATTACAATCCCTAATTCATGAGTGGGCTCAAGACTGTCCTCGCCAACTTTCTCTATACACCCTTCCAGGGATTCTCACCAGATTCTCATCTCTGTGTAGATGACTCTGAGGGACAGGTCTGAACATGCAGAAGTCCAGTCTCCCGTCTGAGGTCCAGTCCTAAATAGACTTTTCACAGAGATCGGAGCTATCTCGAGCTTCATTCACATGCTTGGTTCTTGGGTCGGAGGCAGCATTCCAGAAAGGAAGCAGGGCTGGATGTCTGCTTCTGAGAAGACGTGACACTGTACCCCCAGACGTGCAGGCAAACTCATCCGGGAAATTCCTTTGCTCCCTTGCATCCTCGTGACTCCTAGCCTAAAACTCCAACGGCCCCAAAGGACGCTGACGTGATTGTGCTCCTCTGATCCTCCTTTAGATTTGAGACGGACAGAGCTGCACCTCCAGGCTACGCCTCGACTCTATCGGGCTGTATCTCAGACATCTGTCTGGTCCCTAGAACCAGAGAATCCTTATGAGGGTCATTCCCTCTGTCCATGGCCAAACCCCTGACTGAATGCCCGAGGGTTTACCGCTCTAGAGTCACGTCGGCACCATGACGTAGCATGTAGTAAAGAGCATAAAACCCCCAGAACTGATGTCGTCTGGGGACAGCCTTTCCATCCATGCTGGCCTCCCAAGGGGCAGCCTTCCATCTTGCTGGTCCACCTGTGCCATCCTCCTGGCCACTCTCCACATGACTCTCTAAATGAATACATTTCTCTTTATTTTTAAGCGGAGTCTGCAGTCTTGCAGAAGGTGTCCTTCCCGAACCCCAGGGGTGCACCTCTTCACCCCCACAACAGATGGACTCCTAAACCAGGAAGAGCTTTATAGAACTTCAAGGAAGAGACCCTGGTGGAGCTCGGCGAGGCACGCTTGGAGTCCGGACTACAGGGGAGACTGAGGCAAGGAATTCTGAGCTACGGCGAGGATAGCTGTGCCCCTGCGGGCTGCCACTTCTGCTGTGTATTTTCCCCTGAGCATAGGCGATCCAGTGGCTGTCCTGAGAAGAGGACCTTCAGGAGATGGGAAGCCTCTTGTGCTTCGGATGTCTGCTCTATGGGAGATGCTCCTCATGTGCCTGCTCTAGTGCTTCTTCTGCCAAGTTCTTTGGGAAGCCTGTCCTGGGTGGTCAGAAGATGCGGGCCTGGAGGGGGGCAGGAAAGGTGCAACGATCGTTTCAAAGTTCCTTAAATGCTTTCAGAGCTAAACCTTTTGGGAGAATATGACAGTCATCATGAGGGACTAATGCTGGTTTAAACCTTCGCCAGGGCTCCTTGGTGACCCTTCTGTGTGGATGGCCTGTTTTTTGTTTTGTGGCAACAGTTCTTACCTTGATTTACATAGTGCGTGGAGGACTTCCTCTGAAGGGGAGAGATCAGGTAGGAGCCCCCTTAAGCTTTAAGTGACTCTCTTTGGATAGAGCATGGGGTGGAGACATAAAGAGCCAGGAAGAGTAGAAAGTATCTATCCCCCAAGCCCCTTACTTTACCGAACCCTCATCTTCCATCTGAGAATCAATGCTTGGGATCAGTTCCAAGGCAGAGGATCGGTAAGGACTAGGCGCTGGGGGTTAAGGGACTTGCCCAGGGTCACGCAGGATGTGTCTGAGGCCAGATTTGAACTCTAGGCCTTGTTCTCAATCCCCTGAGCCACCTGGTTGGTCCCTTTTTCTAACTCCCTCAGACCATTAGGACTGAACCTGGCCCACCTGTACATGAGTCCTAAGCCTTGGGCCCAGTAGTCCTCCTGGGCGTTGTTACACGTATTGGACACATCTCCCCCATTAGGATTTTAAAGAGCTTGACATGTTAAATGCTTGACGTTGAACAATGTCTGTCACTTCATAAAATTTAATAAATGCATATTGATTATTTTGTCTGAAATGTTTTATAAACGCCTCCAATTCCTCAAGAGGCAGCTATGTGGTGCAGCGGATAGAGAACTGGGACAGGAGTCAGGAAGCCTTGAGTAAAAATCCAGCCTCCAAGACGTACTAGCTGTGTGACCCTGGGCAAGTCACTTGACCCCGTTTGGCTCAGTTTTTCCTCTGTAAAATAGGGACATGCTGGAGAAGGAAAGAGCAAACCACTCCAGTGTCTTTGCCAAGAAAACCCCGTGGACTTTGTCCCTGGGATCTTATAGGGTCAGGCACAGCTAAGCCACACAACATAATCTCCTACAGGTACCTGGGCCAGGGATGGGCACCTACACCTGTGTTAATGCAGACCCAAAGGAGGGCGGTATCTATCGTAGCTTCTCCCAGGCTCAGAAGAGCTTTAGGCATTTGCCAACTCCCTCCGTGCACGAAGGGGATAATGGGCGTCTTGGACCTGGTAAAGGTTTCCTGACTGAGCAAATACAACAACTAGCCGCTCAGGGAAGGATGCTGCTGATGCCCTGCTGGGCCATCCTAGAAAGTCACCCATGCTGACACCAGGCCACGCTACGTGGGAGAGGAAGCCTGATGCGCGGCATCGGCATTCGTCAGGCAACATGTGTGGACTGCCCCAGATCTGCAGGAAATCTCGTGGAATTTGCTTTGGGACTCTGGGCAGGCCCCGAAGCCTAGGCCAGGGCCTCCCTGGCTTCCAAGGGATCGCAGGAACAACACGACAGGTTTCCTGGCTGCCTCTGAACTTAGAACAGGCTGAGTGGGTGGGGACAGCCTCTTCCTGGTCTTGTGATCGCTACAGAAGCATTGCATGGAGGAAGGATTAAAATCTCAGACGTAGCTTTGATCCAAGGGGACGAGGATTAAAGTCTCTGTCCAACTGTGGGCTCAAGGGGTGGTCCTGAGAGCATTTGTACTGATGCTTTTGTCTTTTTACAACACAACCATTATTTTTGAGGCACAAAGGGTAGTTTTATGGACACGATTCCCTTTCTCAACAAATCTTAGTCCAGATGGGATCAAGTCCTTTTCCAAATAAATATTTCCCTTTGGAACTGATCAGGTTGACCAAAGCCTAGGGGACCCTTGTGGGAGGGGTGGGAAATACCCAGCAGCTGTGGGATTCCTCCAGAGGTCCTTCCTGTCTGCTCTCAGCCTGTGTTCAGGTGAAGGTGGAAGTCAGCTTGGTGTGGGGAGGTAAGGGCAGGAAGGAGGGAAAGAGGGAGAGAGGAGACAGAGAGCGGGAGGGAGACAGGGAAAGGGAGGGAGTTGGGGAGTGAGGGAGTGAGGGAGAGAGAGACACACAGAGAGAGAGAGAGAGAGAGAGAGAGAGAGAGAGAGAGAGAGAGAGACAGAGAGAGAGGGAGACAGAGACAGAGACAGAGACAGAGACAGAGACAGAGAGACAGAGAGAGAGAGAAAGAGAGAGAGTGACAGAGACAGAGACAGAGAGAGGGAGGGAGGGAGGGAGAGAGAGAGGGAGGGAGAGAGAGAGGGAGGGGGAGAGAGAAACAGAGAGGGAGAGGGAGAGAGAGAGAGGGAGGGAGAGAGAGACAGAGACAGAGACAGAGAGAGACAGAGAGAGGGAGGGAGAGAGAGAGAGGGAGGGAGAGAGAGAGGGAGGGGGAGAGAGAGAGACAGAGAGGGAGAGAGAGAGAGAGAGACAGAGAGGGAGAGAGAGAGAGAGAGAGAGAGAGACAGAGACAGAGACAGAGACAGAGAGAGAGAGAAAGAGAGAGAGTGACAGAGACAGAGACAGAGACAGAGAGAGGGAGGGAGAGAGGGAGGGAGGGAGGGAGAGAGAGAGGGAGGGAGGGGGAGAGAGAGACAGAGAGGGAGAGGGAGAGAGAGAGAGAGGGAGAGGGAGAGAGAGAGAGAGGGAGGGAGAGACAGAGACAGAGACAGAGAGAGACAGAGAGAGGGAGAGACAGAGAGAGGGAGGGAGACAGGGAAAGGGAGAGAGGGAGAGAAAGACAGAGACAGAGAATGAGAGAGAGAGGGGGGGGGGAGAGGGAGGGAGAGGGAGAGGGAGAGCACTTTCCCCCCACCAACTTCAAGCCAGGAGCTGGAAATCGAAATTCCCGCTTTGGGACTCCAGGCTCTGATTCTCCAGCATTCACCTTATCTAGTCTAGACTCAGCCTCTTTTCCAGCTTCTCTCTCATTCTCTTAGATCCAGTGAGCCACCTAGCTGTCCCCAGGCATTTTCATGACACACCACTACACATATACCCTTCTCCCTAACTCTTTTCCCATACCAGCTCTGAGAATAATAATCAAACGAACACAGCTATTCATGGAAAAGATACAGGAATTGGTTACTCTGGTCGCCTTGACTTCCTGGTTTGTAATGCTCCTCCCTGGCCACCTTTATGAGAATTGGAAGCTCCTTGAAGGTGGATGCTGCCTGGCTTGCTTGCATTCAGATTCCCAGCTCTTAGGACAGTGACTTTAATAAGTGTTTATTCATTCATTCACATGTTCACAGACTGCTTGCATGACTTCCTTGAATCAGTTCATTGACCAAATTTGGTTTTGGCATCTCCCTTAGACCTTTCTAAGTGACATCTGCATTTAATAGAGGACTTTGAGAAAGAGTGCTTTAATAATGAAAAAGGAAGGAATGATGGAACAATTTCAGATTTGAGAAAAAGATCATGTCATGTTGGTGAGAACTGAGATTCTGAGATAAAGCTGCCCTGGTCAGGGGACAGGGAGTTGGGATCGGCTGGAGGTCATGAGACCTAGAGATGGGGTTGGCTAAAGCTGGGTACCACTGCCTGGGTAAAGTATCAAATTGGATGGAGACAGCTATGTGGCTCAGTGGATAGAGAGCTAGAACTGGAGTTGGGAGGTCTTAGGTCCAAATCTGGCCTCTGTCTGTCTGTCTGTCTCTCCCTAGGCAAGTCACTCAACTCCCACTGCCTAGCCCTTACTACTCTTCTGCCTTGGAACCAACATACAGTATTGATTCTAAAATGGAAGGTTAGGGTTTTTAGTAAAAAAAAAAAATTAGTCTACTGGAGTCAGGAGGACTTGAATTCAAATGCAGCCTCAGACACTTCCTAGCTATGTGACCCTGGGCAAGTCACTTAACTCCAGTTGCCTAGCCCTTACTGCTCTTCCACCTTGGAATTGATACTCACTATGGATTCTAAGGCAGAAGGCAAGGGTTTAAAAAAATACCAGACTGGAGGGGCAGGAGCAGAAAGCGGGTCCCATAGGTTTTAGAGATGAAGCTTCTAGCCAGGGCCTAGGTGTGTGTCTACACTTCTATGACCAAGGATGTAGGAAACGAGTGCAGCGTTAGGCAGAGGGGGCTGTAATGAACGGAGTAGTCAGGAATAGTTTCCTGATCTGCCTCTGCCCCATTCTGGCTTTGTATAGGGAATGGCTTTCCTGGTTGTTTTCTCTTCCTCGCTATGCCCTGGATGACGACTTTGCCAGGAATAGGAGAGGGAGCTGCCAGCGGCTGCCTCACCCAGAGCTCCCCTGGAAACCAGCACACCCTGTTGCCAGGGCCCCTTCCAAGGCCCCTCCCTTCTTCTCCCCTTCCTACCGCCCTCTTTCCCTCCAAGGGGTCTCCTCAGAGAACAGGAATCTCCCAGAAATCCAAAGCACTGGAAGTCCTAGTTAAAATGCAGATATCCTTTGGGGTGGAGAACCAGCTACCTTGTTTAGTCTTGATTGGAGGTTTTCAGGGAATGAAGGAGAAGCAGTGAACAGGTCTGGAGCATGGGATGCTGGGAAGGGTAGGTGGGACTGGGAGAGAGTATTGTGTGGGGTCTGCAGCCTGAGAGCAACCATCACCACCTTCTCTAATTTTCCCAGTTCCTGAGGGGCCACAATGGCCAGCTTGCCTTTATTTCACACAAAATTACAAAGAGAAATGAAGGTCACCAAAGTGTACATGGGAGGTGAAAGACAAGATGGTGAGAAGAGTGCACAAAACGAGGAAGGGTCCAGGGACCTTCCTGCACAGACTTCGGCCTCTGTCCAGAAGTCCACTAACTTGGCTTTTATTCAGTCTGTGCTCAGGGAAGTTGCTTTAGGAGCAAAGCATGGAGTCCATGTATCCAGCTCCCTGGGCTGCCCCGTTCCCTATATTTCCTGTTTGGCCTTTTCTTTGCCCGAACTATTTGAAGTTGAACGAGCCTGTGGGTTACTCTCTCCTTGTTCTCTCCATGCTTAGTCCTAGCCCTGAGAGCCACAGACTCTTCTAAAACCATCCGAGTTATTCTCTTGTCTACACAGGGACTTTGTTCCTGGGCCGGGAAGAGCTCCTATTTATAGCTGGAGAACAGACAGCAACGGTAGGGCCTGCTTTCCTCCCAGGCTGGGCTGGGCAGACATTCAGGATTAAACCCTCTCTCGTGGGCCTGGTCCATAGAGATGCTTCATAAATGCTTGTCCATTGATGGAGTGACTGATCTTCCCACTACAGCTTGGTGCTTAGTTCTTGCTCTCTTCTCTCAAGCCTCCCCTGAATGATTCCGATTTCCTCCTCCTTTCATCGTTCTCTCTATCTAGCCCTCTCCAGCCCTGCAGGTCCTTCAGGGAGGGTGTCAGGATATGGCCTGGTACCATCATCATGGTTCAAGCACAACATGGTGCTTGGCTCTTGAGTCCATCTCAGTCGTTCCTCTTCCTGCCTCTTAAGGAAAGTCCTTTCTCCCTGGTTCTTGGGATTCCTCCTCTGATCATCCGTAGCCAGTACTTGTTGAAGAGCCAAGCTCTCTGAAGAACTGTGTGGGAAGAACTGCAGAAGCAATGACTGAACAGAAGCTCATCGATGGAAAGGACCTCGGTGGCCATTTAATACAACCGATATGTGAAAAGGCATCTCTACTGTAATATAGCCAATAAGGGCCCCCCAACCTCCGCCTGAAGATCTCCAAGGAGGTGGAACCCACCGCCTCTAGAGGCAGCTTATTCTACTTTGGGACAACGCTACTTGTTAGATTTTCTCTGACATCAAGTCTATATTGTCCAGCCGCTGCTTCTTATCATGCCTTTGGGGAACAGAGAACAAGCTTCAATCTTTTTTTTTTTTAAATGTGACAGCCCTCCAAATTCTTAGCTTCTCCAGGCAAACCTCCCTGGTTCCCTTTGACATGGACTCAAAGCCCTTTACTAGCCCCGGCCCTGAGAGGCACCCAGAGCCTTCTAAAACTCTCTGAGCTATCTATTCTCTTGTCTATACGCTACCTTTGCTCCTTGCAAGGGAAGAGCTCAGATTTGTGGCTAGAGAACAGACAGCGATGACAGGGTCTGTTTTCCTCCCAGGCTGGGCAAAGCCATGGCTTTATTGATAAATATTGGAAGGAAGCAGGCTTCCTAAACAGTATCATTTTCCTCTAGAGGCTTTCTAGCCTTTTCCATGTTTTCTCCAAATGGATCCCAGAACTGAGCACAACATTACACGACGTGGTCTGGTCACAGCAGATGATCACCTCTCTCTTTTTCCCTTGGGAGCTATCCTTCCCTTAATGTTGCTCTAGAACACATTCGCTCTTTTGGCTGTTATCTCAGGCGACTGCCTCCTGCTGGACTCATAGTCTCCTCGATCGTTTTTTGGAACACCGCCGTCTAACACGGTTCTTGTGCACTCTGCTAAGGACGCTGAGGACTCTTCATTTATCTCCACTGGATTTTATCCCCTTAGATTCAGTCCAACGTCTTCTAGAACTCTTTGGATCTTGCCACTGTCATTTATTTGTTGATTCCTTCCCTGAATCTGCTTTCATCTGAAGATCTGATGGGCCTCCTATGAAGGCCTTTGTCCACATCACTACAAAATGGTACCCAGCACAAGGCTGGACAGAGGTCCCTGGGGTACAGCACTGGAGGCCTCCTGCGTGCACAGCGTCACTCCCTGACCTGTCCAGGGTCTTCCATAGGTTCTGGGTCAAGTTGGCTGGGCAGCAACAATGGCCAAGGAAAGAAGCAGATACTGCAACAAGTCAGAGCAGGGTGATCTCACTAGGAGGCAGCGTGAATCGCTTCTCTCGGGCGCACAATAGGCTCTCCACATGTGCAGCCACAACTCGGCACAGCTCCAGGCCCTGTGGAGACAGAGGGGAAATGGTTCAAGTGCTGCCCATCCACTTGTAAACTTCTCCCTGAATCCCAAAGCCCTTGGCTCACAGAGGACAGGCTAGGTATATAAATATAAATACAGCTAAACGAACAAACAAATAAATACACACAGAGAGAGAAAGAGGAGAGACGTATAGAATATGTATACTATGTAATAGAACTGATAGAACATAGCTTATAATAAATGCACCGTAGAAATGACAGGATGTGACATATAATAGATGCATGATATAACTGGCAGAATATAACATAGTAAATGCATCATGTAATGGCTAGAACATGACACAACATATACACTTTACCACTTAGCTCCCACATGATGATGTGGTGAGACACGATGGCCATCCGAATATCTGAAGGACTGTCATGTGGAAAAGTATTTAGATCGGCTATGTTTGGCCTCAGAGGGTAGCTTGAGGATTAATGGGAAAAGAAAGAGAAAGGTAGGGAACAAGCATTTATTAAATGCCTACCGTGTGGCAGGCAGAGCAGCTAGATGGCACAGCAGACAGAGCCTTGAGTTTGTAATCAGGACAAGTTCAAATAATAGCAAAGAGGGACAACTAGGTGGCCCAGTGGGTAGAGCACCAGGCCTGCGGTCAAGAAGACTCCTCTTCTTGAGTTCAAATCTGGCCTCAGACACTTACTAGCTGGGTGTCCCTGGGCAAGTCACTTGACCCTATTTGCCTTAGTTTCCTCATCCTTCAAAAGAGCTGGAGAAGGACACAAAATGGAGTCACAAAGAACTGGGCATGACTAAAATGACTAAATGGCAACAAAATGTACCAGGAATTATATTAAGCACCTTACAAATATTACTTCATTTAATCCTTACAACGACTCTGAGACGAGTGTTATTATTATCGACGTATTATAGCTGAAGAAACTGAGGCAGGCATAAGTTCAGTGGCAGTCTGGTGAAGCCTGGGGATCCCTTCTCAGAATCATATTTTAAGGCATGGAATAAAATGCAAAAAAATGGCAAAGCTAACCAATTCTATTGAAATAGATCCATCAAAGTAATTTTAAAAGTTAAAATAGACTTCAGACTAAGAATTATACTGATTTTGTACCCTCAGACACTTTGTCATATCTTTTTCTTTTTTTAAACCCTAGACTCAATACTGTGCATTGGTTCCAAGTCAGAAGAGAGGTAAGGGCTAGGCAAGGGGTTAAGTGACTTGCTCAGGGTCACACAGCTAGGAAGTGTCTGAGGCCAAATTGGAACACAGGACCTCCCATCTCGGGGCCTGGTTCTCAATCGACTGAGCCACCCAGCTGCCCCCTAGTTCGCCATGTTGAAAAGTGACTAGTCTTATTCTGTTTAGTCCAGAGAACAAAATGAGGAGCAAAAAAGTGTTATCTCTGGAGGCTCGTTTCAGCTCCCTGTAAAGAGAAAACTTTGTTGCTATTGTTGCTGTTAGTAATGGTTTCAGTCATGTCCAATTTTTCATACTTCCTTTGGGGGTTTTCTTGGCAGACACTGCAGTGGTGTGCCATTTTCTTCTCCAGCTCCTTTTACAGATGAGGAAACTGAGGCAAACAGGGTTAAGCATATAGCTAGTGGTTTGAGGCCAGGTTTGAACTTGGGACCTGTTTTCCTGACTCTAGGCCTGGTGTTCTATCCACTGTGCCGCCTAGCAGTCCCTCCTTGCTATTAAAGTGGCCCCCAAATGACCTGGACTGCCTTTTGGAGGCGGCGGGTTTCTCAGTTTTGGGAGGTCCTCAAACAGAGCTTGGATTTGTCGGCGGCCTGGTGAGGCCTGTTCTTGCTCACGTGTTCCTTGAACCAAATCTGAGATCGGGGCTTCCGGAGCGACTGTCTTTGGGATCTTGGGCGAGTCACTAACCTGTGACCCTCCGCTTCCCTGGTTGTCACGTGACAGCACGCTCGCTGCCTCGAGTCTCCCTCCGCCCTGCCGCCTCCTCAGGCAGCCTGGCTTCTGCTCACCTGCTCGAGCTGCAGCTGCATGATGCGCTGCACAGTCAGGTTCCCCAGCGTGATCTCCACGTAGGGGTAGCTGGAGCCAGCCGTGGGCCTCTGCGTTCGTGTGGACTGGATTTCTTTCAGAGGAAATTTCACCGTCAGCTCCTAGCGTGGGGAAGCAGCCCGGTTAGGCCTGGGGGTGGTCCCCGCCTCCGGACAAGGAAGGCGGGAGTTTGTCCCCTTGTGTGCGCGTGTTACACCGGGGGATGGGCCGAAGCCACTTCACCAGAGCCTGGAGTAGAAGAGCCTATTGGGGATGCTGCCAAGAGGAAGAGGAAGCGCACAGCCGTTTTCTCCCGGTGGTCCAGCGGGGGCGGGTCTTCAGCTGAGAGCAGGAGGGGAGGAAGCGCCCGAGAGGCTGGAGGGGTGGGAGGTTGGGAGCAGCGCCGGGACAAGCGAGCCTTAGAGGGAGCCAAAGGATCGCTGGCCGCCCTCAGCCTAACGGGGACCCTGAGGCGGGTCAGCGGGAGGCGCTAGACGGGATGGGAGCTCCGTTACTGCTCCGCCCTTAAGCCGGCCCTCGTCCCCCTCGCAGACCCTCCCCCCGCCCTTCCGTGGCTCACGTGGCTCTCCTTCTGGAGAAAGTGGAGGCCGTTCTGATTGACGGCCAGGATGCAGGGCGCCAGCACCGTGTTGTTGCTGCAGCTCTGGATGAAGAAGAAGGAGGAGCCGAACATGGGACAGGCGCTGAGCAGTCCTGTGGAAGGGGAGAGAGGGGAGTGCGGTGATGGGGGGAGGAGGGCGGAAGAGCCGCGCGCGCGCACACACAGAGGGTCTCCCTCTCTGGGCCTTGGCACCTGGGAGGCCGAGCCTTCCCTTTCTGGCCCATCACTGCCTCGGGGCCTGGAATACCGCGGAAGGGGATCTCTGGATCTCAGCACTGCCCCTGCTCAGCGCCATGAGCTGACACCGGAGGATGGAGAGCCTTCAGGAAACTTTCTTTTTTTAAATTCAATTAAATTACATTTCCAGAAAATTGTATTGAATGGACTGATTTAGAGCGTTTTTCCAGGATTACAAGAATCATGTTCTTTCCCTCCCCTGCCCCCAGCCCCTCCCGTAGCCCGCGCACAATTCCACTGGGTTTTAGGGTGTCTTTGGTCCAGACCTACTTCCCTGTTGTTGGTCTTAATGAAACTTTCCTTCTGCCTTCCTCTGGGGCTCACTTAGGGGTACTGAAATCCAAACCTAAACTTGCTCTCCTCCCTTTTTCCTTTTCCTTTTTTACCCCTCCCCCCCCCCACGCCTTCCATCTTAGAATCAGTACTGTGTATTGGTTCCAAGGCAGTCAGGTAGCTGGGCAATGGGGGTGAAGGGACTTGCCCAGGGTCACACAGCTGGGAAGCGTCTGAGGCCACTCAGGACCTCCCGTTTCCAGCCCTGGCTCTCTATCCACGGAGCCACCCAGTTGTGCTTCTACCCCTTTGTCTTACCAAGGAACTGGGCTCGGGCCTGGTGAGGACTCAGGGCCTGGATCTGCTGCATGTGCTGGATCACCAGGTTCAGCCAGGCCTGGCCCTTCATCGAGCGATAGAACTGGGGTGGGATGTACTCTTGGGCCTCCCGGCTAGAGGCAGAAGCAGAAGCACAGGAATTTAGGGTTGTGGTGGTGAGCCGGGAAGGGGAGGGGAGGACCGCAGTGGTCACAGAACCATCTCGAGATGCATGGGATGGGAGAAAGACAATTCCTTTAACTGTGATCAGTCATTCTGTGGTCCCAGCCCTATTCATCCTCACCACGATCTCCAGTTATTCACACCATCTGCGTTCTTCCAGACCATCACTCCTGCTTTGGCTACATTCTCCTCCTTCCTGAATCTTTTCTTTTTGAGCCCTTACCTACTGCCTTAGAATTAATACTGCGTGTTGGTTCCAAGACAGAAGAGCAGCAGTAAGGGCTAGGCAATGGGGGTGAAGTGACTTGCCCAGGGTCACACAGCTGGGAAGTGTCTGAGGCCACATTTGAGCCTAGGACCTCCCCTCTCTAGGTCTGGCTTTCAATGCACCCAGCTTCCCCCTCTCTTCCCTAATCTTGACTCCTTGGTGAGTCAGTTCAACTTTGCTCTATTCTCAAATCCTTTGCTTCCTTGCCTTGTCAACCCTAGCACCTTCCCAGAACCCCACCCTGAATCATTCTTGCCCTCCTTCTCCTTTGCTCCCACTCATTTGCTTTTGAATGGAGCTAATGAAAGTCATGTAGCCAGTGACAGAGTATCCTGTCAATTTGGGCCCTTCTCTTCTTCCCTCAATCTCTCATGGTACTCCCCTCCCGCTAAGGATCTTGACACCTTTGTAAGAAAATTGCTGGGAGCTTCCTCTTCTTTCCTTCTCTACCTCTCAAAGCTCCTTGGCACTGTCCTCAACTATGTCTGATGAAGAAGTGGCTCTTCTCTTCTTAAGGTCAATCTTTCTGCATGTACTCTTGTAAAAAAAACAACCCTTATTTTCTGTCTTAATAACAACTCTATACAGAAGGGCAAGGGCTAAGCAAATGGGGTAAGTGACTGACCCAGGGTCACACAGCTAAGAAGTATCTGAGGTCAAATTTGAACCCAGAACCTCCCATCTCTTGGCCTGCCACTCTAGCTGCCCGACTCTGTATGTATTCTTGACCCCTCCTCCTCCTGTCTTCTCTAGTAGATGAATCTCAAATGTTCTCTTACTCATCTTTATTTTCTCCCTATTTAATGTTCTTAATCTACTAAGTGTGCCCAAGACTTAAAACGATCACAACGACCCAACACCTCACCAAAGCTGACCATCCTGGCTAGTCACCATCCTATACTTCTCCCTTTCTTAGCCAAACTCCTTGAAAAAGCTACCTGTGGGGGTAGCTAGGTGGCTCAGAGAGCCAGGAGGTCCTGGGTTCAAGTGTGACCTCAGACACTTCATAAGTGGGCAAGCCACTTAATCCCCAGTGCCTAGCCCTTAATGCTCTTCTGCCTTGGAACCAATTAGTATTGATTCTAAGACAGAAAGAAAGAATTTTAAAGAGAGAAAGAAAAAGCTATGTACACATACTGCCTCTACTTCTCTGCAATAGACCTTTAACCGGAGCTGCCTTTTCCAGTGAGCCATGACCTCTTACTGGCCAAATCTAGCAGCCTTTTTTCTGTACCATTTGGCACGACTGACCACTTTCCTCTGGATGCTCTCGTCATTCTGGGCTGCTGTGTCACCGATCTCTCTGGGTTCTGCTTCTAGTTGTATGACTTGTGCTTTTCAGCTTCCTTTGCTAAAGCCTCATCATTTTCATACCCTCTAGCTGTGGGTATTTCCGGAGGCTCTTGATGGGGCCTCTTTTTTCTTTTTCTCTTCTCTTACTGGGTGACCTTATCCCTTCCCATGGATTCAAATAGCATCTCTATGCAGATGACTTCCAGATTTATAAACTTAGTTCTAGTCTCTCTGCTGAGCTGCAGTCCCCAGTCCCCAACAGTCTATCCCATATTTAAAATTGGATATCTCCTAGACATTTCAAACTCAGTAGTCTAAAACAAAACTTAATGCCTTTCTCCCCTCAAACGACTTCTCTTTTGAATTTCCTTACTACTATTAAAAAAAAACCCTTACCTTCCATCTTAGAGTCAATACTAAGGACTGGTTCCAAGACAGAAGAGCAGGAAGGGCCAGGCAATGGGGGTGAAGTGACTTGGCCAAGCTAGGAAGTGTCTGGGGACAGACTTGAACTGAGCCACCCAGCTATTCCCTTCCCTGCTACTATTAAGGGCATCACCACCCTGCTAGTCACCTAGGACCAGAACCCTGGTGCCATCTTCCAGTCTTCACTTTCATTCATCAAAGGTATCCAGGCAGGTGCCAAACCTGGCAATTTCTACCTTCCAGTCTCTTAAAATGATCCCCTTCTCCCCATTTACAGAGCCAATACTCTGTTTCAGTCCCTTATTACCCTTCATCTGGATAGTATGATTGGCTACTAATTGGTTTTCCTGCCTCAAGTTTCTCCATAATCTAATGTATATATTCCAGGAAGATGCCAGAGTGATTTTTCCCTAATGCATAGATTTGATCATGTCACTCTCTTGCTCAGTAAACCCCAGTGGCTCCCTATTGTCTCTAGGATCAACTACAAACTCCTCTGACATTTAAAGCTTTCATAGCCTTGGACCACCCTATCTTTTCAGCCTTCCATATCACTTTCTTCCATGAACTTTGTAGCTTAGCCATACTAGTCTTGTTGTTCTTTATAGCAGACTTTTCATCCTGACTCCATGCCTGGAAGTCATGTCTCTACTCCTTGAATGCCCCCTTTCCCCATCTCTGCTGCTTAGACTCACCTGCTTCCTTTTTTGTCTTTTGTTTTTTCAACCCTCTCCTTCTGTCTTGGAATCACTACTATGTCTTGGCTTCAAGGCAGAAGAGCAGTAAGGGCTAGGCAACGGGGGTGAAGTGACTTGCCCAGGGTCACACAGCTGGGAAGTGTCTGAGGCCAGATTTGGACCTGGGATTTCCTGTCTCTAGCTTAGCTCTCAATCCACCCAGCTGTCCCATCTTTCTTTAAGACTCACAAGGGCCTCTTCGCCTAGTATCATCTAGCCCCTCTCTAGGACTACCTCATTATCCTCTAATTTCTATTCTGGAAAGCTGCTTCCTCTCTTCACTCCCAAGGGGCTCAGAATAGATTGATAGAGAGATGGAGCATACATAGAATAGATAGATAGAGAGTCATTCGGTCATTATACAGATGAGGAAACTGAGACCCATAGATATGAAGTGATTTGCCCAAGGTCATATAGCAGTGTGATAAGGCAGTGGATAGCATGTTGGTCCTGTTATCAGGAAGACTTGAGTTCAGATCTTGCTTCAGACACTTATTATGTGACTGAGCAAAACTCTCACAGCCTCAGTTTCCTTTTCTGTAAAGTGGAGTTGAGACTAGAGGTGTTGTGAGGATAAAATGCAATAACATTTGTGAAGTGCTTTGTGAACCTTCAGGCACTATATGTATATATATGCTCATCATTTTTATTATTGCTACCAGATCAAGGGTTGGGAAGAACCAAGGAAAACTCTTTGAGTTAGATATGCTCTAGAGAGGGCGTCCTGAGGAGCTGCCCCTGTGGGCAATGGACCCTGGAGTTCAGGCTCCCAGCCTTCAAGGAAAACTCTTTGAGTTAGATATGCCCTAGAGAGGGCGTCCTGAGGAGCTGCCCCTGTGGGCAGTGGACCCTGGAGTTCAGGCTCCCAGCCTTCCCCTTTCCTGTCCCGTTCTCTCCCTTCCCTTGGATGTCGGGGGCCTCTGGAAGAGTGATCACAGACCCATCTTGTGGGCTGGGACGGGGAAGGGGTCCTTACACGCTGGGCAGATAGACCCCGTCCTTGGCGCGATGCTGGAGGGCAGCTAGCTTGGACACTTGCTGTCGCTGCTGTTCACTGGGTTGCTCCGTGGGAAAGCTGTTGAAGAGGCCCTTTAGATAGTCAGGCAGGACCTAGAGATGGAGAAATGGAATCACGAGAGGCACGCACTGTTTTTTATTTTATTTATCAATAATAGGGGAATCGGTCTGGATCAATGATCCATGTAAAAGCCAGTGGAAGTGCACTTGGGGAAAGAACGAGAATCTTGTAGCCATGGGAAGGCATAACAGATGTCATTGTTTCTTCCGTAAGGGGAAGAGAGGATGTTTACTAGTTCGGTCTTTAGGTGGGGAGGGGAGCATCGGCCCCAGCGGCCGCCCGCTGTCTCCACATGGATATACACTAGTGCTTTCGTTATACCAGAATTTGCTGACTCCTATTTTAATCTCGACACGCCTGAGGGTTTGAGCCAGCCCAAGGGCTGAGACTTGTCACGCTTTGAGTTTGTGTCTGCTTCTCCCAGGGGGTGAGGGAGGTGGAGGGTCTCCGTGGAAATGCTTTGCAAATCCTATTGCTGGATATTCTCTGGGAATGTCCATATGTAAGAGTTAATTGATCGTAATCTGTTAAAATGATAGTAGGGCACTAATCACTGAGTCACCCAATGGTATCAGAAAGATGCTAGGGGAAGCTAGGTGGCTCAGTGGATAGAGAGCCAGGTCCCGGGTTCAGATCTGATCTTAGATGCTATCTAGCTGTATGACCCTGGGCAAATAAGCTGCCTCGACCTTATCTCTTGCCTTCGAACCAATATTTATTGTCCATTCTTAGACAGAGGAAAAGGATTAACAAATACTGGGTATAACTGGCAATTGATACCCAGATGGAATGGAAGTGGAGACTCTTGAGCTGACAGTATTAGAAAGACATTCTATTATCCTCTCAAGGATACCTGCAGAACCTTGAGGAAGAGATGGCGCTCTGCAGCTGGGGAGCCCAGCTGGCGAATGGGGATGCGAGTTGGGCTGAGGATACTAAGGCTACACTTATAAGCACCAGGGAGCCTTTCAAGCCTAACTGGAGGCATCGTCTCAAGCTTCTTGGTGTGTTTTGCCCTTGAAATGGCTTGGTTCCCTGGACCTGGGAACTGTCCTAGTCACGCCGATTGTGGGTTCCCCTTGGATGGCTGCTGGCGTATCCTGATGGTGACGGTTCTAGCACCTCGTCCCTGTCTCCCCATCTGTCTTCTCCCCTTTTCCCACTTTCAGTCTAGTCTTTGTTCACAAGGGAGAAGAAAAGTATACACAGATAGCCAGAAGAGGACCCCAGGCAGGGGAGAGCATCTAAAAGGAGACCTCATAAAAGGATGCTAAATACAAGTTGTTGTTTAACAGAAACCACCAAGGCTCACTAGAGTTGTGGTTCTATCTGGCCTCCTCTTCAAAGATTTCTGGGTTGCCCGTCTCCGTGTGATTCTCTCAGAGGCTAGAATTTTGGAGATCTTCCCATTTTGGAAGGCCTGCCTCCCAGGAATCTGGGCTCCATCTACGTGGAAGCCCCGGACCAACTTCAAAGAGCAGATGCATTTTCAGACCTTCATGAAGCTTCTTCACTGAGGGATGCTTTTGACGATTCACTCTCATTCTCCTAGCAGTCACTAAATGCCCACATTTCCCTTCATCCCAGAGGAAAAAGCGCTCTTAAAAGATCTTTGTGCCCATCTCCCTCTCTCTTCCCCTCACCCCAAAAAGAACAATCCAGGATGATACCGAGTTCATTCCCAGAGAGGAAAAGGGCCATGCCTTTCACTGTTTACTCCTAGGCATATGTGGACACCCTAAGAGATGGGTTCCTCATCCTTCCCTTCCTCTACAGACCCCCCAAAACAAATGTTCTAGAAGGAAATGCTGGTGCCTCTGTTTCTGCCTCCCCCCATCCTCCTCCAGCTGGGGGCACGGCCTGGCCTACCTGGCTGTAGTGCATGGTGACGTAAAGCTCATTTTCAAATTTGAGTGGCTGGGCCCAGAGGATGCGCCGGTACCAGAAGGTGTAGCCGCTGTCCACTTGCTCCATCTCCGAGGCTACGTCTAGGATGTAGTCCCGCCGACTCAAGGGACAGACGTTCTGGCCTGAGTAAGGAGCCCACAGAGCAATGGAGTTTTGTGTCTAGAGGGGTGAGGCACGTGCCCCACTGCACACATGCACACATCTACTCGTTCCTCTGGTTACGTCTTCTCACCTCTTGCATGCAGAGCCACCAAGTTTAGGGAATAACGTAGTAGACGAGAAGCTTTTGGAGGGTAGGGACTTTTGGATTTGTATTGGCAGACGTGTCTGGTGCATACAGGATACCTAAGTGCTTGTTGATTGAGGGATAAGACACAATGTCTACCCCTTTGGAGGTTGTGGCTAGTAAGATATGTCTACCAATGGATATAGCACCGGGCTTAGAGACAGGAAGACTAGAGTTCAAATCCAGACTTAGATGGTAGCTCTGTGACCCTGAGCAAGTCACTTAACCTTTGTTTGCCTTAATCCACCAGAGAAGGAAATGACAAAACATTCCAGTATCCTTCCCAAGAGAATGCCATGGACAATATTGTCTGTGGGGCCACAAAGAATTGGACACCATTGAAAAACAAGTAGATGTATGTGAGTGTGTGTGTGCTTGTTTTGATTTATACTTAAGGACATAAAGAGAGCATGGCTTAGGGAAGTGTTGGACACGCATCCAGGAAAACTTAGGTTCAGATTCTGCCCCTGAACAAACTTATCAGTTATGTGACCCTAACAAAATCCCCGTCCTCAGGTATGAGGTCGCCCTTTCTGAATCATATTCTAACCTCCTGCCCAGCCTTCCCTCTGATATTTTGGAAGCCGAGCTCTCCTGACCAGGAGGAGAGAGTGCTGGGAACCCAGCATCGTGGCCACCATCAGGGGATCTGCTTTCTGACCTTAGGTCTTAGAGCCAGATCGTGGGTCTCCATGCCAAGGAATGGGGGGCAGAGAGGAGAAATCTCTTAGATGAAATCCCTCGGTCTTTGTCCCAAGGGTGCCTGTGAGGTTTCCTGAGAAGGGGCCCTGGGGTAAAGGGTCCTGCTAGAGCGGCCTTTCCCTCTTTGCCCTGGCCTCTTACCGTGGTTGGTGATGGCAAAGATCACATATTCAGTGAAGGCCTCGGCCCTCGTCAGGCCCATCTCCAGACAGATGTCTGAAACGACATCGAGGGCCACCTGGGAGAGAAGTCTCAATTAGGCGAACAAATGAGCACTTGCCCCTGCTAGTCGGATAGCTATCAGGAAAGCTGCATGTCTGAGGGCAGCCCCTGTGGACTGGGATCCTTGCGGGAAGGGTTCCTGGGGGGGGGGACATAGAGGAGTGGCGCCCCTCGTCTATTAAACATCCACCCTAGGCCAAGCACTGCGTTAGGCTTTGGGAATTCATAGACTAAAAACGAAGTAGCTCCTGTTCTCAAGGCATTTGTTTATATTCTATCAGGGAACTCTTAGCCCATCCAAGGTGATTTGTATGAGGGGCGCATCCGTGGCAGAGGAGATTGGGCAGCAGTGTGACGAGAAAGTCATTTTTGAGTTGGCCTTTGAAGGAAGTTCAGGATTCTAAGAGGGGGAAGTGGGCAGGGAGGGCATTCCATGAAGAAACGCCCCAGAGAGCCTGTACAAAGGCACGGAGAATAAGGGGTGTGAGGAATGGCAAGGAAGCTCGAGACGCAGGACTTGACTCTGGAGGGTAAATAAAGGGAAACGATAACACGTAAGTAGCCTGGAAGTGATGCTGCTTCCTGTCCTGCCCCGCCAGTCTCTCCATTCATAGAAGCAGGTGGAGCTGGGCTCTTCGAGGAAACCCTCCTCTGTGCCTCTGACCTGGCAGAGCACGGGGCTATGTTTCCACCAGTAGCAGGTCGGTCTGGGCCCTCTCTTTACCGTACAGGTCTTGATCTTCAGGTGTCGTTCAAGCCCTCCAGGAAGGAGAAACAGTTGCCTCTTGGAGCTCCGTCCCGCCTGTAGGTGAGGAGGGAATGAGTGTAGGGCAAAGATCCAAGGGGGATGGATCTCTCAGGGCAGGAGCATGAGAAGCAGAGAGAAACGGCCGAGAGGCCAGTGCCATTTGATGTCAGGAAGGCTTCCTTTTAGAACTATCCAATTAGAGCTCTCCCAAGGCAGAATCTTGGGAGGTGGTGAGTTTGTTCTCGCCAGAGGTCTAAAGGAGACTGATTGCTTTCTGAGAATGTCATAATGGGGTTTCCTCGAAGATCTGGATTGAACTAGAAGCTTTCTAAGACCCCTTCAGACTCTAAAGTCGTGTGATTCTGTGAATGCAGTTCCTCCCTCCCTCCTAGGGAGCCCTTTCTGTGGAGGGCACTCCCAAGTCATGAGGGTGACCTAGAATGTGGCAAACAAAGTGGGAAGAGTTGGGTGAGCTGCCTTATCCCAAGGTCCTATTCAAGGGCCATATTCTTTCCCAAGCTACCCTGATCACTTCAGGATGGTCATCACATGGTGATCTTCTCCTGGACTGTTACAGTGTTTAGCCTTGGCCTCACTCACCTTTGCACATGACCAGATACTGTCCCAAGTTGCTCTCCCATTATTTCATACATGAGCATTTTCTTTCTAATGAGATGGCAAACCCCGCGAGGACAGGGCAAGGCCTAGGTCCTGTGCCTTTATGTGCCAGTGCAGGGCTGGGTTCACAGTAGACACTTGGTACAGACAGGGTGGTTTAAGAATCATTAAATGATTTCTAGATCATTCATGGGGAGCAGCTCTGTTGCCTCATGAAACCTGGCGACTGGGAATTCCAAGAGGTGTCCCTAGGCTAGGCTGCATGAGGAGCACCCACCTGCTTTTCTCCCGTCTTTCCCGTCCCTCCACCCCTCCAAGCTTACCAATATGGCCCTCAATTCCATGTTGCTGGGAAGCTCGCTTCGGCCATCAAACTGGAAGGTTTTCTGAAGGTTCTGCTCGCAGGCCTTTGCAATCCCTGTCGGTGTGATGCCAAGCTCAGTGTCAGTGTTTATTTACCACTCTCTTCTCCATCCACACAGTCTCTTTCTCAGTTCAGTTAAATGAGTATTTATTAAGCCTCCACTCTGTGCCAGGTACCAAGGATGCCCAGACAAAAAGCCCAAACAGGTCCTGAACCTGAGGAGCTGTCCCTCTTTTCCTTGGCCTCTTTTGGCTGTGGTCCTGTGCGGTATAGACGCGGTTCTCAAAGGGCGTTCCTCACCTTTGGCCTAGGTGTGCCATTATGTGTATGGAACTACCATTTCAGTTTCATGTACATGCTCAGGCATCATGTGCTTGGCCAAGAATTGTACTGTACCTTGAGCAACAACAAGTGTGAGAAGCTCTGGAGCAGAACCTCTATTAATCCCGTGTCATTTAGCTTCCCAGAAGGCTCTCATCTTACCTTTTTTCGTAATCTGGATCCAACCTACCTTTGTAGCCTTCTTCTGTGGAATCCCCCTTCACATATGCTACAGCTCACTCAAAGAGACCTTCTCGCTCTCACATAACGCACTCTCTCTCCTTTCCTGCCCTTTTGCACAGGGCTGCCCTCCTTGTCAGCAATGCACTCTTTCTCCTCTGTCTTCCTTGAGACTGACCAGTTTGTCTCTACAGCAGTCTCCCTATTTTCTCTGCCCCCCACTTGAAGAACGTTGGGAGGAGAAAGAGTTCCTTTCTCTCAAAATCTGTCTCCACTTCCATTCTACTTATGGCAATGGCAAGAGAGTTCCCAGGGATCCCTGGGCATGGCTTCCTCCTACCCCCATCTATCCTTCCACCAATCCTCAAATGAACTAGGGATAGAGAGAGGTTGGACCTGGGATTCCACTAGGTGAGAATTCTTCCTCTAGCTATGTAGCTCAGCACTTTCTTGGCAGTTTGTAGTCTTAGAGGGTTGCCTAGAGCACTGAGAAGTTAATTGCTTAGAGCACTGGGAGGTCAGATGATTTATTTGCCCATGGCTCCACAGCTAGTATGTGTCAAAGGCAGGACACAAACCTTTATCTTCTTTTTTAAAATTAAAAACACTTTTTAAAAGACTCTTACCTTAGAATTGATTCTACATATTGGTTCCAAGGCAGAAGAGTGGTAAAGGCAATTGGGGTTAAATGACTTGTCCATGGTCACACAGCTAGGAAGTATCTGAAGTCACATTTGAATCCAGGCCCTCCCATCTCCAGGCATAGTTCTCTACAGTGAGCCACCTATCTCCTTGTGTGAAGATATCTCCCCCTTACGCTTGAGACAAATTTCCTTTTCACTATCTTGGGTTGCTTATGCAATTGAGCTTTTACCCTAAAAAGAGAACAAATCTCAACCCCTTTTCAAGCATACTCTACTCTACTATGTGCAAGAATCAATGGATTTTGGAAATCATCTAGTGACAAGGCTATAAAATGAGGAGGCTGAATTACATGACTTCTTAACCAGGGCCACAAACCTATTTAAAAAATATTTTGATTACTATATTTCATTAGAATTTACTTCTTTTGGAATCCTATGCATTTTCTTTTATGCATTTAAAGGAGTTATTTTAAAAAGGGGCCCATATTTTCACTAGACTGTCAGAGGTCCACCAGAGAGAGGGGAGGTGGGGTTAAGAAGGCTTACCCTCTTAAGAAACAAGAGCCCAGAATAGATAAGATTTGCAGTCGGTGATGAATCAGGACCAGGGACAGATCCCCAGACCAGGAACAGGTATGACAAGAACCTGGCTCTCCTCTCACCTCCATGCTCTTTCCAATACTATCAGCTGATCTCCTTCAAATATAATCCAATGGAATGTTTTAAAAATGGCATCAAAATTAAAACAGATCCAATCCTTAGTCTAGAGACGCACTTTGAACTGGACCAACCAGCTATTTTCTAATGCGATTGAAGGAGATTAAAGGCAACTTTAACATAGTAGATACTCATGGGTTGGCAGTAGAGTCAGGAAAGACCCACCTCTGTGCCCATGGATAAGTGATTTAGTTTCTCAGGGCTCCAGAAAACTTTCCAAGACTGTAATGAGTTTCAAACTTATATCAATAGAGGGAATTTTCCATGACAAGAATTTCTCCTGTCAATTATATCACACACTCAGGCCAAACTCTTGCCTCCTGCCATCTGGGATGTGTCTGAGGAAGTTAGGGTAGAGAGTCCTTGGAGATATAGTCTCCCAGGGTTCAGAGCCATTCCAAAATGCACACTCCCTTTGAAGAAGAGGGAAACAAGACCAGAATAATGGCATTTTTTCTAGTCTAACCCGTCATAGGATCATAGATTTAGTACTGGAAGGGACCTTAAATATCCTAGGGTCCAACCTCTTCATCTTATAGAAGAAGAAAATCAAAATTTAGAGAGGTTAAGTGATTTACCTAAAGTCATTAAAGGACCTGTTGAGAAAGGCAGGATTTCAATCCAGGTCTTTCCCCTGGGCCACAGGGACGTGATATATGTTTGTTTGCTGAATTATTGAAATTGGATGTGAACCAAAAGACTGTCTGAAACTTAACCACAATAAATGATCAACTGGGATGCGATGAACAGAGAGGAACTGAAAGGCGCCAGAAAGAACCTCCTCTTCCCCCAAGGTATCTCTCCTACCAGGTGCCATTCATATCTCAAGGTTAAATCCTTGCCCTATCCTTTCTTTTCAATAAAATTTCTTCTTTTACAATACAAATGCCTAAGAGGCATGCCCATTCAGATGCCAGCCTATCAGTGTGAATGAGACTATTAGACACTTTCCTTTCTCAGGAGGAATCCCTGGATACCATTAGCACTAGAAGGGTCTGAGATAGGGAGGGGCTCTGAAAACAAAGACAATTATCAGAAAGGAGAAATGAGAGCCCTCAGGAACAAGTTTTGATGTCATTACAGTTTTGTAAAGAGATGATGGAGCAGAGTTAGTTGTTTTCAGACCCCTTCCCCCATTCCTCAAAGAATCACCCTTTCCTCATTTTCTTTCCCTGGGGCTTTCCTTCCCTTCTCCAATGATTCTTTTGGTGTGAAAGAGGAGGTCCATGATCAGTCTTTTTGCTCAGATTCTCGATAGCATTTCTGGCAATTGGGATGGGGGAATGTGATCCAGGGCAGGGTTCTTAGAAGAAGCCCACTGAATGGAAGGATCCTGAGGATGTCTTTTTCCCTTTTTTTCTGGGATGGGATCACACTTGTTTAGTTACTCCATATTGCCTATTGAATAGAGTCCAAACTCCAAGGGTTTCTCAAAACTGCCTCCATCTTAGCTTATTTTGCTTGCCCCCGTCTGGACATCCATAGACAGTTCTGTACTTTCATATGGATGTGGCTTAAGTATGCATCCCTAATTTTTTAGCTTTCCTATTCACTTGCTCTTGGGTTTTTTTTTTCATTCATTCTCTAAGCACTTGATAGTGCCTGCTATATTCCAGTTATCAAGTGGGGATACAAAGAAAAAAAGTAAAACAGGGGAATTGTGAAACTGAATGGGAAAAAAATGTCTTCATTTCCAGGAACTGAAATTTGGAATATCCTTTAATTATTTAAAAACATTATTCTGGGGGGCAGCTAGGTGGTTCAGCGGATTGAGAGTCAGGTCTAGAGACAAGAAATCCTGGGTTAAAATCTGTTCTCAAACCCTTCCTAGTTGTGCAACTCTGGGCAAGTCACTCCCTCCCCACAAATTGCTTAGCCCTGACCACTCTTCTGCCTTGGAACCAAAATACAGTATTGATTCTAAGGTAAGAGTTGAAAAAAACACAATCCTGAAAAGGGTCCACAGGTTTCACCATACTATTGAAGCAATCCTTGATACACAAAAAGTGAAAGATTCCTGGTCCCGGAGGAAAGTGGCCAATCTTGAAATCGGGGATGAGTGCTGTAGCTCCCACGGATCTCGCTTCTTTCCTACCCAGGAGCACCTATGACACTGTCTTGACCACTCATCAATGGTCACTTAGGACATTTTGTCATGTCTATGGGTATTGTGTTCCCAATTAGATTGAAAACTTATTGAGGGCAGGGAGAGCTTTTTAAAAATAGGGACTTTGTGTCTGCTCCTTCCATCCCTAGTGGTTCACCTGAGCGGGGCACCCAAAATAGACGTGTGGAAATTTGTGGGTGATTATGTTCCCGACCTGCTCCATCTGCATCCCAAGGCGTCCAAGGTGTCCAATTCCTATATACATTCAGTCATTTTTCAGGGACTTTCTTGGCAAAGATACTGCCATGGTTTACCATTTCCTTCTCCAGTTTATTTTATAGATGAGAAAACAAAGTCAAACAGCTTAAGTGACTTACCTAAGGAGGACACCTAGCTAGTAAGTGTCTGGAGCCCAGAAGACGAGTCTTCCGGCCTCTCTCCCCTGTACCACCTGGCTGCCCCATGAGGAATAGTAGCATCTTAGCCAGCAACTTTGGCAGAGACACAGAACTCTAAAACCCCTTCTGCTCTGTCTTAGAAACTGCGTATTGGTTCCAGGGCAGAAGAACAGTGTGAGCCAGGGTTAGGTGACTTCCCCAGAGTCACAGAGTCAGGAAGTATCTGAGGCCAGCTGGGAACCCAAGATCTCCCATCCCTAGGCTGGGGCTCTCAGTGCACTGAGCCATCTAGCTGCTCCCTTAAGGAAACTTTCCAAGACAAGTTTAGTTGAAGAGGAAAGAACGTCTAGGGCATGGAAGCCAACTGCTCACCAGTGGGGTCCAGACCTTGGAGAACAATCAGGAGAGAGCCTCGGGCTAGGCCAACTAGAGAGGAGAATATCTGGGCTGTGACTTGGGGTGGAGAGGGAGATGGTGGAGCAAAGGAAGTCACCCATCGGATAGCTGCCTAGTTTAACGGGTACTTCTTGCTTACTGGGTGCTCAATGCAGCTCCTAAAAATGCTAAGTGGCACCAGCACCTCCTAAATTGAGGTAGCCCAGGGAGAAGCTGGGGCTGCCCAGTTATGGCTCTTTGGCAAATGCTTCTCCAACCCTTGAAAGGTGATTCCCTGCCCCCCCCCCCCATCCCATCAGCTTCGCCTCTCAGGAATACTCACCCTGGAAGTGTAAGCCTGGACTCCTGCACACATCCTGAAAGAACCGGAAGAGGTACGGCCTCAGGACATCCGAGCACTTGTGGTAAGCTGCCAGGATGTGAAGCAGCCTCCAGCCTCTTTGGCAGCTGTCCCTGTGGAGGCACAGGGGAAGAGGCCATCATTAGGCCAGGCTGCTGCCCTCAATTCAACAGGAGTGTCTCCAGTAACAGCAATATTGTGGAATGATCCATGGGATAGACTTGGCTTCTCTCAGCAATGCAACGGTCCAGGACAACTGAGGGACTACGACAAAGGATGCTGCCCCCCTCCAGAGGGAGAACCGTGGGAGCAGGAATGCAGATGAAAACACACGATCTATCGCTTGTTTGTTTAGGCTTTGGGTTTGACAAGACTACCTACTTACAAAAATGAACAACGTGGAAAAGCAACATTAATAAAATGAAGCCAACAGGACATCTTAGAATCCTCAAAGCTCCCTGAGCTCAGACTCAGGCATTTTTCTCTTGCCCATGATGGCTGGACATGGGAATTTTTTTTAAACCCTCACCTTCCATCTTAGAATCAATATTGTGTATTGGTTCTAAGGCAGAAGAGTGGTAAAGGCTAGGCAAAGGGGGTCAAGTGACCTGCCCAGGGTCACACAGCTAGGAAATGACTGAGGCTCTCCATCCACTGAGCCACCCAGCTTTTCCCTGGGAATCTGAAATCGAAGTGATTCTAAAGCAATAAGAAGGGTGACGTGAAAACCTCGGAGATCAATGGAGAGAAGAGGAAGGAAAAAGGGAAGAGAAGGAGATGATAAAGAATAAAGAGTAGGTGAGGAACAAAGGAGGAAGGAGGTAAATAGACAGAGAGGGGAGAGAAGCCTAGAGGAAAAGCCAAGGCTTGAGCCTGGAGAAAGGCTGGAGCTTCAGGATGATAACTAGACTTCCACTGGATAAAGAGAGAGTGTTTGTGGAGCTTGTGCTATTCACTCTTTGTAGAGGAGCAGGAGGGGGGAGTTGCTGGTTGTCCTGGACCAATGCCTCAGCACTCAGTGTGCCTAGCCCTTCCGTCTTCCCAGCTTTGGCCTGAGCCAACCCAGTGCTGGGATAGACCTCCAACAAAGAAGAACCCGAGGGTCCAACAATCCCTGGACTTCTACAGTCACTTCAAGTGCGGAGAAGAGGAGAAGAGAGGGGGCCGGAAGACCTCCGTGCTCCAGGGTGGCGGGGTGACTGCACTCACGGCTTGGTGCTGGTGTTCTCCGTGATCTGCTTGATGACCTGGCAGTAGGCTTCGTCTCGAAGCACTTCGGGGTCCCTGCAGAGCTGAGGACAGGACACAAGGCGAGTCGTTTAGAGATGGGTGAGACAGGGAGGCCGCCACATCCAGTCCTGCCATCTTACCAGCGAAGGAATCCAACCGCCGAGATGCTCACGACCTACTTCTACCCCGCCGTACTGGGCAGTGCGGTTCTACCGGCCTATCTCTCGTCTCAGCGACTGCCCTCCTCACTCCACTTCCTGGAGTGCTTCCTTAACGCACAGCCAACACCACACCAAGCCTTCCAATTTGGAGAATTCTTTTGAATGAATTGATTTAGAATATCGTTCCGTGGCTACAAGCCTCTTGCTCGTTCCTCCTGTAGTCGAGGTGCAATCGCCCTGCGTTCTACAGGTGTCATCGATCGACTTTCCTATTCTTGGTAGCACACCAAGACTTCTAGAGCACCGCGTGTGCGTGCGTGCGTGTGTGTGTGCGTGCGTGCGTGTGTGTGTGTTCACAGGCACGCATGCGTAGTTGGGGACACGCCGTCTCCAACAGATCGGCAAACCTCTTGAAAGTCGAAATTGTTTAGTACTTTTTGCCAACTCCCTGAAGCTCCTCTAAATGATCAAGAGCCGAGCTAAGAAAACAGGACCAGCTCTTGTTCTAGAAATCCTTAGCATGTTCTGACATGCCTGGTATTCTAACAATAAAATAACAGCCAACATTTATATAGCACCTCCACTGTGTCGGGCACCGTGTTGAGTGCTTCTCAATGATTAACTCATGAGAACCTTGCAACAGCTGGGGAGGGAGATACTATTATTAGTCCCACTTTGCAGATGAGATGACTGAGGCAAAGTTTGATTAGGGGACTTGCCCAGGGCCACCATGTCAACTCCAGGCCTGGAGCTCTATGGGCTGGACCACCTCGCTGCTTCTATACTCATCTTCTACCAGGATTCTTAAAATCAGGGAAGTACCTCCACGTGCTCCAAAACTCTTCTAACTTGTCCCTACTATCACCCCCTTTCTCACGAAGCCTGAATCCCAATTTTGCCCCAACACTTAAGTCCCCGGGCCTCTGGGCCCCAGGCAATGGGCCACCATCCAATGACATTCCCATAGCAAGATCTGTAACTTCTTTCTTAGCTGGGCTCTTCATGACTTGGAATGACTCCAGGGAGTTGGGAGCCAAGAGGTCCCTACAGCTACAGGGGCTTAGCTTTACGCTCTCTCTTTTAACCCTCACCTTCCATTTTGGAATCATTACTACGTATTGGTTCTAAGGCAGAAGAATGCGAAGGGCTAAGCAAGTGACTTGCCCAGGGTCACACAGCTGGGAGCTATCAGAACCCAAGTCTTCCCAACTCTGGGCCTGGCTCTCCATACATGGAGCCACCTCGTTGCCTTCTAGCTTTTTTACTTTTCTGTGCCTAGATTGGAAACCAGGAAACCGTTGACACTCCAAAGCCATTGTCCAGGGTCCTGACAATGGGCCCACACCGATTCCACTAAGGACAGAGAGCGGGTTTAGGGCCTTTCCTCACACCTCCTGTCTGCTGCTCCACTTGGCACATCCCCAGGACGGACAGAGACGAGGAAACAGAGTTGGCTAGTGGTCATTCCTGGTCCCCAGGCTTGGGGCGGAAGACTTCTAAAGCTGGCCTCGGCATCTGCCCAGTGTCTTTGGGTGGCACGTCACTCACCTTCCACCCTCAAGCTTTCCTTCCTCTGCATCCTGGATTCTCTCCCAGGTGCCCCCACACCCTCCTTATTTCTCCCCTGGCCTCAGGAGTCCACGCTGCTCTTTCCCCTCCCTTCCCACTGCTGGAGCACCGACTCTGCTCGTGATCTTGTCGTCTGTTTATAGCCACAGCCAGGCCAGAAGTGAAGAAACACGACAGTGTAGAAGATGATGGCTTAGACTTAGAGTCAGGAAAACAGAAGTTCAAAGCCCACTCCTGCCCTACTGGGTGCAATCACAAGTCACCTGATACCCGAGTCTCAGTTTCCCCATCTGTAAAATGGGGAGGATCACATCTGTGGTATCTGCCTGCCAAGTGTGTTGTAAGGCTCAAAAGATAATATAGACAAAGCCCTTTCCAAATGTCAGTTCTTATTGCCGTTGTTCATACACAGCGATGATCTCTTACATGTCTCTGTCAACCCCGTCCCGCTGTGCCTAGCATGAGGCTGGGCACCCAGCAGGTACTCGGTGAAAAACAAAACAAAACGTGCCAACATCCTGCTTCCTTTATGCCCTAGAAATTCTGTCTGGAGGTGGAACATGGCCTTCAGGGGAATGGGGGGCTGTGGAGAGGGGCCACGACTCTTGTAAAGGGACCAGAGGCACACTACCTGGACCCTTAAACACTGCTCAGTATCTGCCCTTCGTGGGAACGTGCCTGGACTCACCGGGGAGACGCCCCAACCCTCCGTTATGCCCTCGATTTTCTCCCGCCCCTCAGTAGCAGCCCCTTCACCAGGGCAGACCCTGGCGTCACTGGCCTGCCCATGGCTGCACCACAAGCCCTACAGCTTTGAACCCGAGAATGTTATGTTTGGAAGGAACCTCTGAGGCCAACTGGAAAGCCCTTTGTGCTGCGGATCAGAAAAGCAGGCCACGGAGAAATGGGACACAAACCTGTAAGAAGGAGCGCAGCACATCCAGTTCGGTCTGGGCCTTCATCGGGAAATCACCCATGAACTTCATCACAGCTGCAGGAGGCACCCCCCAAAGCCCAGATTAGCCTCGCCCCTCACATGCCTCAGGGGCTTCCTTCCTGATCCCTGCACCCCTCGGCCAACTGGGGACCCCCCGACAGGAAGCTGCTCTCAGAGAGGGCAGGAGAGCTACTTGGAGGGAGGAACAGGAATGGGCGCAGGAGCCGACGGAGAGCATGGTAGAATTTAAGCTCCTCGAGGGCAGGGGCTGCCGTGTTTTTGTCTTGGTGTCCCGAGTGCCTGCTGCGTTTCAAGCACAGGACACAGGCTTATTAAAGACTGCTGGAGGACAGCTGTGAAAGATGACCCGCGGGCCACAGCGTGTCCGGAGAGCAGCAGACGGCACTTCCGTGATCTTTTTGTCCTTCATCTGATCATTTTCTGATCTCAGGCCCCGAGAGGGGATTCAGGGTTGGAGAGTCAACCTCAGCACAGTAGTGCAGGCCTGGGGACTTGGGACAGTGTCTTGGGAATAAGGAGGTGAGTAGGAGAGACTCAGATGTTAATTGGGGTCAGCAGAGCTTTGCCACGGTGTAGTCTACCCCTTGTTGGAGTTCTCCTAAGAGACGTGGACTCACCAGTATGGGTCAGTTCCATAAAAAGAGACCCAAAGGTAGTAGTCTCACACACACAGACACACAGAGACACACAGAGACACACAGACACATAGAGACACACACAGATACACACACACACAGACAGACACACACAGAGACACACAGAGACACACACACAGACAGACACACACAGAGACACACAGAGACACACACAGAGACACACACACAGAGACACACACAGAGACACACACAGATACACACAGACACACACAGACACACACAGACAGACATACACACAGAGACACAGATACACACACAGATACACACACAGACACACAGACAGACACACACAGAGACACAGACAGACACACACAGATACACACACAGACACACATACAGATACACACACAGACACACACACACAGATACACACACAGACAGCCACACAGACACACAGACACACACAGAGACACACACACACACAGACACAGATATACACACAGACACACACACAGATACACACAGACAGACACACACAGACACACACACAGAGATACACACAGATACACACAGACACACACACAGAGATACACACACAGACAGCCACACAGCCACACAAACACAACCACACAGACACACACACACAGACACACAGAGACACAGATACACACACAGACACACACAGATACACACACAGACACACAGACAGACACACAGAGACACATACAGACACACACAGATACACACACAGACACACACACAGATACACACACAGACACACACACACAGACAGCCACACAGACACACAGATACACACACACAGAGACACACAGAGACACAGATACACACACAGACACACACACAGACACAGACAGACACACACAGACACACACACAGACACACAGAGATACACACAGACACACACACAGACACACACAGATACACACAGACACACACACAGAGATACACACACAGACAGCCACACAGCCACAACCACACAGACACACACACACAGAGACACACACACAGAGACACACAGAGACACAGACACACACACAGACACACACACAGATACACACACAGCCACACACATAGACACACAGCAATACACACACAGACACACACACAGAGACATAGATACACACACACACAGACACACACAGACAACACACACACACACAGCCTTGGAAGACCTCTCTTCCCGTCCTCCTCCAATACCTAGGAACATCTCTGTGGCAATTTTGTTCAGGCTGCTGGTGCTGAACTCGATGAGGGATTCCTGGATTGGTGTCTATATGAAAGAGAGAAAAATGAAGCGTAAACAAAAAAGAAAGAGAAGGAGCACGAGATCCATGGGGATCTGGGACAGTGCTGGGCTGAGCTCTCATTTTACAGAGGAGGGAATTTGGAGGTGGAGAGGCGCCCATGGGCACCCCCGTGGTAAGTGGCAGAGCAAGGATTTGAATATTCTGACTGCAGACTCATTACTCTTTCTGAAGCAGTGTGATGTCACATCTAGAAACAGAGACTCTGGCCCATAACAAGGAGGGCCAAATGCTGAAGCCACAGCATTTTCTGGAACAGGGTTAAGAATGTAGCAACGTTGATAATGATGGCCAAGAAAGGCTGTGACAGAGGAGGAGCTGGCCGGCTGGCTGTGGTGCTGAAGAATCCTGGGTCTCTTTCTCCCTTAATCTTTAACCCTTCCACCCATATTCCCTCAGTCCCCAACTTCCCTTTCAGTGGCTCACCCCATGCAAGAAGATCTTGTAGCAGCGCTGCTACAGCCGTTCATGCCGGGCCACATCATAGGGCATCCTTATACAGGATTCCAATTTTGGGCCAGCAGCGCTAGCTGCGGAGGTTAGTCTCCTGAGAGCCATAGAGGCAGTATTTTACAGAAATATAATGATACAAGCTCGTGCCTCCATCACCAAGTCACTTCAGAGATTTGGCAGGTCATCCTAAGGCCACCATCACAGATAACAGAGTCACTGCTGTACTTATTAGGACTTTCCGCCCTCTTTGGCTCTGGGTCCGAGAGGGCAACTCAAAATCATACAATGTTAGAGATTCGAGAAAATGTAGACATCAAATGGGAAAAGAGATATTAAGGAGGCTTTTACCTCTTTGGCCATCCACTCCAGAAAGTGATGATATGGACATGCTCATAGTCATGACATCAACTCATGACATCATCATGTTCTATATCATGGTGATGACATCATCACATTTAGTTGGGAAGTGGCAGAGAGGACGGAGTCAATGGTGGAGGAAGAAGGAGCGCGAGAGAATGAAGTGCTCAGGGACTCTACCTACATTTTCTCCATGAATCTTGTGCCTCAGATGATAGCCTCTTCTTGGATTCAGGGAGGAGGGGAGAAGTGGGCAAAAGGGGGAAGAATTGTGACAACTCTTTGTTTGGGTCAATCTCCCCTTTTAAATCTATCCTCTACACAATTGCCAAATTGATATTCCTTAAAGCACAGGTCTGGCATTGTTACTCCTCTGCTAATGAAACTGGTGGCTGCATCTTTCTTCTAGGTTCAGATGTGAACTCCTCTGTTTGGCTTTTAAGGGCCTTCACAATATCATTCTAGGTTTAGTTTCCTCTTTTCTAAAATGGGGGAAATAATAGCACTCAAATTCCATGGTTCTTATGAGGATAAAATGAGGTATTTTGTAAGGACTTTGCAAACCTTAAAGAACTATACAAATTCTTCCTGTTTCCTTCTCTTTTTCTTCCTCTTCTTCCTCCCTCTCCTCCTTTTCCTTCTCTTCCTTCTTCTCGTCCTTCATCATCATCATCATCATCACTGTTATTACCTTTCCAGGTTTATTGTACATGGCTCTCCTGGTTGTAGACAAATTGGCTTGCTTGCTATTTCCCTTATACAACATTCCACCTTTGGCCATTTCCTCTGCCTGGAATGCACTTCCTCACATGTGCTTCATACAATCTCCACCTTCCTTCAAGCTTAGCTTAAGGACTATTCTAGCTCATTCTTGAAGAGGACCAGTGCCACTGTGGGAAGTGAGGCAGAGCCTGAGTCTCTTTTAGCGCCAACTCCTACAAGTACCTCCCCAGATAGTATTGTGTATTTATTTTAAAAACTTCCTTCTCTGTATGTAATGTTTATCTCCAACAAGAATATACATTTTGGAGGCTAGGGACTGTTCTGCTTTATTTCTTTGGGTCCGCCTGGCTGAGTACACATCCTGGAACCCACCAGGTAACTAATGAATGCTGTTTGAATGAAGGGGATGCGAAGGTGGGAGTAGAAATAAAGAAGCTGTTCCTATTGCAGACAGGATGCCCCTTAAGCAGCTCTCTAAGAGCAAAGGAAGAGGTGAAGTGGGGAAGGGCGGAGACCAGGAACTTGGAAAAGGAGCCAGAAATTAGTTACGGGTTTTGGGAGACTCCTGGAGAATGGATCACCAGCCTAAGCCAATGGCTTCCATTCCTGACCAGGAAGTACCTTGGAGAATTTCAGCATGTTGCTCACATCTCTGGATTCCCTTCCTTTTTTGGATTTCTGCCTGAAAGAATCCCTGACAAAGGAAACAGGAGAACCGGTGATTTTCCATCCCCGTGTCTTTGTTCATGCTATTTCCCTTCTCCAGAAAGGCAGGGTAGTACAAGTCATTTTTTCACATCGGTAAGCCTTATCCTCTTAATTAGACTCTAAGCTTCTGTAGGACAGGAACTATAGTGTATACTTCCCTATATTTCACCTCTCCACACAGTGATGGCAAACAGGAGGATTCAATGAATATTGTTTGACTGACCAGTCCAAAAGGTAGGTCTTTGAGGCTCAGAGCGGGGCCACCCAGGTCAGGCATGACAATTGCACACAATCTGGCTTGCTTCGGGGAGAAGCTAATATCACCCTCAAATTCTCCCCTACCAGAGCCAGCTCAGGATCCCCAAAGGGGAAGCCCTTTGGTCAAGCTTCTCTTCTTCCTCGTCTGCCCCACGGCTTATCCAGAACCCCAGAAATGGGCTTCTCCTCTAGATTTTTGATATCTCCACAATCTTATGTTCCTCCCTGCTGCCCTCCCCGCCTCCACATGTAATCAGAACTCACATAGATCGCCTTTGTGGATCCCGGAAATACTTTTGAGCAAACTCCAGCATTGTGTACTGATGACTGGGGAGGAGAGATGCCCCACAGACCTCCTGCCGGGATGCTTCCTCCCCATACTCCCTAGAGATGTCCCTAGCCAGAGATCCCTGCAGAGACAAGGGAAAGATGGAGAAGGAGGAAGAACATCTAGGGGATAAAAAATCTAGTTCTAGATAAAAATATCAGGTCTAGGAGGTACTATCTGGAGCTGACTGAATCAAGAGCCAAGGTGGAGGGGCAGCGAGGTAGCACGGTGGCTAGAGAGCCAAACCTGGAGATGGGAGGTCCTGGGTTCAGATCTGACCCTAGCTGTTTGACCCTAGACAAGCCACTTAGGCCTAATTGTCTAGCCCTGACCGCTCTTCTGCCTTGACCCAGATAATATGGATTCTAAGGCAGAAGGTAAGGGTTAAAAAAAAGACTGCCAAGGGATAGCATTAGATTAGGAATTAGGAGCTCTGCCACTGACCAACTAAGTGACCTTAGACAAGTAATTTCACATCCCTGGGTCTCGGTTTCCTTAGATATAAAGATGATGAAATAGATCTAACATTCTCATAGTCTAGGAACAGGGGATAAGGATGGGCAACGGGACAGATCCTCCCTCCAATGGCTGAGAGGTCTGGGCTTGCCTCCTCTTCCCTTGGCCAATGACCAGTGCCACTAGGGGATCCCCTCCCCACACCCTGCTTTCTGGGTCTTCAACGTCCTTTGACATGGAATCATCACCTCTGTCTTCCTGCCGAACTCCTGGGCCACCGTAGAAGAAGCCACCGCCACAGCCACAGCAGCTGCCCTGCCCGATTGGTCCCGAGGTCCACCCATGTCCAGCTCTGAGGGCAGCTGGAGGAAGTCAGGGGCAGCTACAGGCTGTACCAGGTCCATGGGAAATCGGCCGGGCCTCCCATGAATGGCCCCAAACTTCCATCCTGTGGGGATCAGGCAGGGCCAAGGCGCTCAGAGAACGCGTCACCGCCTGGCCGAACATTTCCTCATCTCCTCTCCCCACCGGGAAGCCTCCTGACCCTCCTGAAATGAGTTGTCTTTATTGTGTGCACTGTCCATTTGTTCTGTCCGCACTGTTCCCCCAGTGGTATAATAGAATAATATCAATAAGAGTAAGACCAGGTGACAAATGGAGTGATGGGAAATGCTTCACAAACTCGGAGGCACGGTAGAAATGCTAGCTTTTAAAATCCCCAGGAGTCAGGAAGACCTGAGTTCAAATTCCTCCTCAGACCCTTACTAGCTACGTGGGACCTTGGACAAACCACCACGCCTCTGTTTGCCTAGGAAGTAGCTAGGTGGCTCAGTGGATAGCGTGATGGGCCCACAGTCAGGATGACTTGGGTGCAAATCCAGCCTCAAACACTTGCTAGCGGTGTGACCCAGGGCACGCCACTTAAGCTCTGTTTGCCTTCATTCCCTGGAGAAAGAAATGGCAGACCATGCCAGTTTCTTTGCCCAGAAAATCCCACGGACAGTCTGGTCCACGAGGTCTCCGCATTGTACACCAGAGAACAGCCACGACAGTATGTAATCTGCTGTGCTGTCAGACTCCAGTTCCCCTCCTCCTCCCTCAGTGTAAAAAGAGATACAGCTCTGATGTCAGTCCAGGAGGGGGTCAGAGCAGGAAAAGGCAGCCAGGAAAAGCGCGGCTTCAATTACATCCAGCTGAATGTACCGGAGGAACATTCGGTGTTTAACGGATGCTTCGGGCCATCCCAGCCCGAGAAGTGACTGTGATGCTGCGATGCCCTACCAATGGGAGCCCCTCTGCTGGGAGGGCCCCAACGTCAGAAGTACGAGGCCCTTTGCTGGTACCCACCAAAGTCCGGGGTGCCTCTCTTCAGCTCCTCCAGATAGACAACCTTCTTCCTGACGACGTAGCCATAGTTGTAACCTGGGAGAGGCAGGTGGGGAGGACGGGAGGCAAGAGATTCTGGCCATTCGTGGCCTTCACAAGTTCTCCCATCCACCCCTGCTCCCAGCAGAGCATGGGCCGGGGCCGGCTAAGTGCTGTTGAAGGACCAGGAAAAAGGGTTCTGGGCGCGGGGAGTGTGGACGGGGCTCAGTAGAATGAGGGTGGCCATAATAACTATCACACGTCATCTCTTCCTGGCCTGGGTAGTGCTTCGGAGAGGGGAGATTAAAGGGCAAAGAAAGCTTAGGGTGTTCTGTGGGCGTGGGAGAGAGCAGCCCCGGCCTGGTCTTGAGGGGACCAGCATCCCTGGTCTGGGGGCCTTCTCAGGTACTGACCCCTCTCAGGCCACTCTGAAGACTGCAAGTGGATGATGTCACCCTTGTGGAAGCTCAAGAGATTCAGGTCATCCGGTAAGTAGTTTCTCACAGCAACCACGTAATCCGAATCCTGAGGCACAGGAGAGTTTGGGGAGATTGGAATGCGTATCAGCGGAGATGTGGAACCTGTGACGTCATTCCCCAGAAGTCCTTGGTATTTCCCAGAATTCCCTATAATCTCTTGTCAAGATCCCATTACTGGTATTTAAGTGGATGGAGGCTCCTCCCACGTGCTCTTTTTGACCTGCAGCCGGGCTGAATTCAGGCAGTTCTTTTGCTTTAGTTAGTATTAATACGACTTTCTAAAATTTAGTATTTAGTTATTGCATATGAATTTTAATCTTTACACATCCAACGGGTAGACGGCTGCCATTTTTACCCAGAATGCTTCCATACTTACCAACTACAACCCAGCTTCTTCCACAGTCCTTTCCTCACCCTGAAGGGGCCAAGAGCCCTTCAAGGCACCCACACCCTGATTCTTTATAGCTCTGACCTGTGAGCTCCTTGGGGTAAGGAACTCCTGGTGGGAAAATCCCCCTTTATCAATATGGATGACAAACCCTCAGTGATTTAGTCAGAGAGTGCCTAGAGGCACCGAGAACCCAAGTCTTTCCGCCTTCAATTCTGGCTTCAGTCCATCCCCCTCCCCCCATGCTGCCTCGGACCCAGATTCACACTCACACTGCCACACACACACTCACGCACACTCACGTGCACACACTCGCACACACACACACTCACACTCGCACACACACTCACACTCACACTCACGCACACACACACTCGCACACACACACTCACACTCACGCACACACACGGAGAGGAGAGGGGAGAGAAGAAGAGAGAGAGACAGGAGAAGGGGGGAAAGAGGAACAAACACTCCCCTACGTTAATCCCTTCCACACACACACGGACCCAGATGTAGACGTAGGCACAGGAATACTTGGGCATCCCACATCTCCACACATACAAGATCTGTTTTCATCGCCGCCTCCCCTGCACTCCAAGGGATTACATACGTGCCCCCGACAATCGGTGTTCGTCCCAACACACACGTGTTTAGAAACACGCTCACACGCGTGAGCCCCAGCAGCAAGAAGTGGACAGGGACTTAGGTGGGTGGGAAGGAGGCAGAGAGCGCTGCCCCTTGCCAAGGGAAGGCCCCCTCCCCGCCTCTGACCTTTTTGAGTTCCAGGATGAAGTCATCCACCATAGTCTTCACCTGGGGCGCCCGGGCGGAGAAGAGGATGAGTTTCTCGCCGGCCAGGTTGAATTCCAGCATGTTCACGGAGGGGATGGTCACGAAGAGGATGTCTGTGTAGCTGGGGGAGAGACGGGCAGGGCCAGCAGAGGGCCGTGAGGACTCGTGTGTCCAGATCCTTGCTAAGCTCTGAAATGACCCTGACTATAAACACTGGCTGCAGTCTCGGGGGAGGGTGAAGGGCTGGGAGCAAGGAGAGGGGGGAGACGGCGGAGTTTTGTGCCAGTCACAGGCTGGAATTGGCGTCATTGAGGTCGCCAGTGTAATTCCGAATCATGTGCCCAGTGTTGGAGAGATCCCTGAGACAAGAGCCGGGGAGGAAGAAAGACTCCATTGGCTCATTCCTGGTGGGAAGATGGTGCCAGCCCAGCCAGGAAGAAACCTCTTTAATGTCATGAAACATACCAAACAAAACGACCTCACCTGCTTTTTTAGAATTAAGGCTTCCAAGGCCGGAGAGCAGGAAGGGCCACAATGGGGGTGAAATGACTTACACAGAATCAAACATGGGCAGATTTGGAAAAAAAAAAAGAATCAAACATGGAAGAAGTTTCTGAGGTCAGACTTGAACCCAGGACCTCCCATCCTAGGCCTGGCTCTCAATCCACTCAGCCACCTACTTACCCCTTTTTAAATACCATTTTAATCTGGGAAAGACTTGATTTATTTGATGATGTCAAAATAGGCCAAAGAAATAAAGACCTGGTTCCTTTAAGAAAAAAAATGGTGGCAAAATGGTCCTAAAGAGGAGTGGTGGTGAATGGCAAAAGGCAGGGTAGGGGGCAACTAGGCAGCACAGTGGATGGAGTCTCAAGCCTGGAGTCAGGAGGACCTAAATTAAAATATGACTTTGGATACTTCCTAGCTGTGAGACCCTGGGCAAGTCACTTAACCCTGATTGCCTAGTTCTTGCTGCTATTCTGTCTTAGAATTGATACTAAGATAAAGGTAAGGATTTAAAAAAAAAAAAGGAGCAGGGCAGGGGGACTCGGAAAAGAGAACACACCCAAAGTTGGAAATGCCAGGAAACCTAACATGGAGTTATTATATTATATAGCATTAGAAGTGCTAATGAAGTCATTTACACTCGAGTTCTAAATAGCCACTAAGTACATAAGTTACAAGAAAGGGAGACAGAAGCTTGAAAAATCACCGTAGACAGCCCAGACATGGGGGGAAATGTAAACAGAACAGCATTTCGAGAAATTGGAACACGTAACAGTTAAGTGAAGTCTCAACTGGAGTTAGTTCTTGGAGGATCATGGCTCATTGAATCATTGCCCTAACCGGGATGTTTTATGACTTAAAAGCCAAAATATCCCTTTTCTGTGATATAATCTAAAAATATTATTGAAGAAATAAAGAATGAGTGACCGACCATTCATCATCTAAGGGAAAGTTACATGGGAGAGGAAATGAAAGGCCCTAACCCATCTACAAACTCAAACTGCATGCTTATTTTAAAGATAATATCATGAATCTATTTGCATTATTATTATCCAAATTCTGGTTTCTCTTTACTATATCTGATTCAATGGATTACTTATTTTTCTGAACAAAAGGTAGCATAATATAACTGGGAGAGCTTTGTACAGCAGTCCTAAACTGACCAACATCTGAGATCCCTGCTTTACATGACTTGTCCTGAAATTTCAAATTTCCTTCCTTCCTTCCTTCCTTCCTTCCTCCCTCCCTTCCTTCCTTCCTTCCTTCCTTCCTTCCTTCCTTCCTTCCTTCCTTCCTTCCTTCCTTCCTTCCTTCCTTCCATTCATTCTCTCCCTCCCTCCCTCTTCCTCCTCTTCCCTCCTCCCCTCTTTCTTTCTTTCTTTCTTTCTTTCTTTCTTTCTTTCTTTCTTTCTTTCTTTCTTTCTTTCTTTCTTTCTTTCTTTCTTTCTTTCTTTCTTTCTTTCTTTCTTTCTTTCTTTCTTTCTTTCTCTTTCTTTCTTTCTTTCTTTCTTTCTTTCTTTCTTTTCTTTCTTTCTTTCTTTCTTTCATTCTCTCCCTCCTTCCCTCTTCCTCTCCCTCCTTCCCTCTTCCTCTTCTTCCCTCCCTCTCCCTTTCTTTCTTCCTCCCTTCCTTCCTTCCTTCCTTCCTTCCTTCCTTCCTTCCTTTCTTTCTTTCTTTCTTTCTTTCTTTCTTTCTTTCTTTCTTTCTTTCTTTCTTTCTTTCTTTCTTTCTTTCTTTCTTTCTTTCTTTCTTTCTTCTTCTCTTCTTTCTTCTTCTTCCTTCCTTCCTTCCTTCCTTTCTTTCTTTCTTTTTTCTTTCTTCCTTCCTTCCTTCCTTCCTTCCTTCCTTCTTTCCTTCCTTCCTTCCTTCCTTCCTTCCTCTCTCTCTCTCTCTCTCTCTTTCTTTCTTTCTTTCTTTCTTTTTTTCTTCCTTCCTTCCTTCCTTCCTTCCTTCCTTCCTTCCTTCCTTCCTTCCTTCCTTCCTTCCTTCCACTCTGGGAATCTAAGTTATGAATATACTTTATAAACAGAACCAACTTGGCTAGTCTAGGCCACCCAAAGTGATTTAGGGGTCTTTGCTTCCTCATTAAAATATGGGGCATCTTGGATCATAAAAGTCATTCTACTTTTTGGTAAACATCCATGTACTCAGTGGACCCATTGCTCTCAATTCTCGATTAAAGACACTAGGCCTGGAGTCAGGAAGACCTGGGTTCAAATGTGGCCTCAGACACTTCCTAGCTATGTGACCCCTGGGCAAGTCACTTAATCCTGATTGCCTAGCTCTTGCCACTATTTATATGTGAGTTTGATTTATTTCTGGACTCAAGACAATTTCCACCACATTGAGTACTTGTTACCTGTAGCTTCGTAAGACTCGAAGCTGTTCCCCCGATGACCAGCTGCCTTTAACCAAACGAAGGAGCTTGATGCCTATGTGAGACACCGCCAGGATCTGCACGCCTGTGCCCACACTGCCCTGCAGGGGAAGAGAAGCATTTGGGTTCAAGAGCCTGGGGCAGCATGCGCAACAAGGACAAGGTGTGGGCCACAGGAAGAGGGACTCAGGTCAAGGGAAGGGGAGAAGCACATCCCAGCTAGTCAGCGATGCCAAGGACTTTTCTTCACCTGCCAGGGTCTTGCTTGAGCCTCACTCTCTGCCCTTCTCCATCCTCCTCCCAGGAACCAAGGGAATCCCCCAAGAGAGGGCTCGGGGATACCTAGCTAATGTCCTCTCCTCTTGGGGAATAGAGCTACTTGGTCAGCTGAGAAGAGACGGTCCCATGTCCTCCACCTTTCGGGGATGAAAGGGAAATCCCTCAGCTGGGAATCTCCCAGAGATCTTCAGGGCCTCCCCCTGCCCCATGCACAGGGTCCCATTCCATCCTAGCAGGAGAGGGGAATGGAGAAGGACCTCACCGTGGCTGGGAAGAGGCGGGAGAAATAGACTTCCCAGCCCTCTCGAGCTTCACTGATGACAGCCCTCTTGATACTCTCGTTCACCACGGGATGTAGCGAATCCAATTTGTTCTGGACTGAGGGAAACAGAGATCCAAGCATCATTTCCTCCTCCTCCCTCTCCCCCCTCTCGTCTCTACGAGGCAAATTCTTTAGCAAACATAGAAGAGGCTTCAGGATTCAATTAAACCACTCCTTCACATTTTACAGATATGGAAAGCTCAGAGGAAGGCGGTGACTTCTCCAAACTAGTTACTTGCAGAGCTGAGACTAGAACCCAGGACTCTGCCTCCGGATTAGGGTTGCTTTCACTGACTATTTGTTGCTGTTATTGGTCAGTCATGTCTGACTCTTCATGGCTCCATTTGGATCATGTCTGACTCTTCATGGCTCCATTTGGAGTTTTCTTGGTAGATACTGGAGTGGTTTTCCATTTCCTTCTCCAGCTCATTGGACAGATGAGGAAATGGAAGTGACTTGCCCAGGGTTGCTCAGCTAGGAAGAAACTTGAGGCTGGATTGAACCCAAGTCTTCCTAGCTCCAGCCCCAAGGCTCCATCCTCTGTTGCCACCTAGCTGCCCCTCTCTGATTATAGCCCTTCTGCCTGGGGCTTTCTAGGGAAATGGACCCCAGGGCTTTCTCTACTTCTCTACTCTGGAGGGCTCCAGGGCTGTCCTGTGTGTAGTGCATCTAAGACAGAGATTTAAGGAAGAGGAAGATCAGAGAATGGAGTTCTGTGTGAGTCTGAGACTAAACTAGTCCAGCCCCAGGAGAGCCTCGGAGGTTTGCCTGGATCTCCAAGTCTCGGTGGAAGGCAAAGGGGATGGTCTCAAGGGCCTTGGTCTAGACTTTGGGCTGGGCACAGGGGTGTGGGGCGCAGGGCTTTCAGGTTCTCATCTCCCTCTCCCATCCCCCGACTACCAAAAATGGCTTTCATCTTCATCCTTTCTTCCTTCGAGATTCTGATGCAGGCTTCCGAGAAAGTGTCATGGAGGATCTGAGGGAGACAGGCAACATAGAGTAAGGGCCTGGTCCCTGTGGCCACGGGACTGCCATCAGCCCGCTATGCAGGCAGGGAGAGCTGGCAGTGCCAAGCAGAGGGGGGCGCTGCGGTGAGCCCGCCTGGGCTCTTTGGCTCATGCTCTCTGCATGCCAGGCGCTCTACAGCTCTACGAAGAACGAGCTCCCAGATGGAGCTGTTCTGGGCTGGAGTTGGTCAATGAAGACTAGAGAAAGTCCTCAGAGGAAGGCAGCACTGATACCCCGAGACAGGACCATCCAGTGTCCTCCGAGGGCCCGCAGGCCTGCCAGGTCAGCCAGGAAGAGACTTTCCCCCCGTCCTTCACCTCGTGGGGCTGTAGGGAAAAGCCTTCCCCAGGATTCCCTCAGAGATCTTCTTGCTGCTCGGGGGCCAGAGCTCTCACCTGTCTGAAGAGGAGGTCCAGGAGGACTGGGTGATTGAAGCTGTCCTTGGGATAAAACACCTGTGGAGGGAGAGGCTCACAGCAAGGAGCTGGGGCTCCCACCCCCAGGCCCACTCCAGCTTCTCTCCTGACTCCCCCATCCCTGCTAAGGAGATGCATAAGGGCCGATGGCCTCCCCCGGAGATCCTGAATCCTCCTAACTCCGGGAGAGCAGAGATAAGGGCCCTCCCCAGTTATCCCCAGGGATAAATCCATCCAGGCCAGAGTGGGACCCAGATGCCAATCTTTCCCATGGACCTAAGCTCTACAGGCACCCCAGGACTAGGTAGCCCCCTCCTCACCATCTAACTGGGTGGCCACAGAGGCTAGGCTCAGAGCCTCCAACCTCCATAATTCCTTCCCTTTGGCCTCAGTTTTCTTCTAAACTAGGTCTAGAAGGTCTCATGAAGTTGGAGTGGGTGTGAGGATGGGTGGAAGGAAGATGGAAAAGAGAAGAGAAGAAACAAGGAATAAGAGAGAAGGGAAGAGGAATGAATTAAGAAAGTGAAGCTCGATAGAAGAATAAACTCTTTTCATTTAATAACTATTGACTGTAGCCTGTGTCAAATCTTCTGCTATAGGAAGTGGCTTGTGCCTGGCATTTCTTTCCAAAAACTTCGTGATTCATGATTTTCTTTCCATGGGCAATCATTGTCCCCACTTTACAATTAGGGAAACTAAGGCCTAAAGGAGAGAACTGACCCAGACCCAGTAGGTGGTGGTGGATCCAGGACTCCCTAGAGCTATTACTTGCACTCTGCCCTTTAGAAAAAGAAATTCCCTCCCCCAGCCAGTCCCACCCTTGGGGATCCCATTTGTGGGGGTCTGGCACCTCTTTCCGGAGGTATATCTTCCAGGGCACTCCCTGGTAGGCATAGAACGTCTCATTGCTCTGGCGATGGAGCTGTGTTTGGATGGGGTCCTCTGCTGGAATAATTGCCCTTGAGACAGCTATGTGAAGGCTGAGATTGGGGGAGATTAAGGGGAGAGGATTAAGAATTTTGGATTCCACGTCCTGTTCAGCTCAGTCCCATGTATTCCCTGCACCCACTGGGTAGCTCAGATCAATGATGGCTCTTTAAAAGGAATAAACTTTACCTTCTACCTTAGTCTCGACTGATATTGAGTATCCGAGTACCAAGGCAGGATCTTGGGTGGCGGTGGTACAAGAGGGACTTGGTGACGTCCCGCCTGAGCCCCCTCCAGTACATTTTGGGAATGACACAACCCCATAAGTCATTCTCCCCCTCCTCAATATCCTCCTCCCCCAGGCACATCCCTCACTCCCGTGTAGCCATTCATTGAGCCAATCAGACGATTGTCATCTCTTCTCCTAGCCAGTGGCCTGAAGCTGAGAGTAGTGTGAACCAGATACCCATAATCAACCCTGGGAACTGGAACTGCCCAGGACACTGCTTGCCTCCCTCCAGCCCACCATGAGGAAGTTATAAGAACAGTGCAATGGCACGCCAGTGTGTAGGGAAGGGAGGGGAAGAGACGAGCCCTGTGAAGGGGACGAGACTAGACTAGACGTGGGTGCGGGGAGGCTCCCGGGCCTATGCTTGGGGAATGCTAAGACGAAGAGTGGAGCTGGCTCTTGATAGCTTTCACTTTAGATGCTGATGGGAAACCAAAAGGCAAATTTCTAGAAGGATCATTTTTAAACATTTCACGTAGGGGCATAATCACAGTCGAGGGCGCCAAAGAGGACATTTTTGACTGAAGGCATAAACCCAATAGCTAACATTAAATAACATTGAAGGGTACGTGTCATCTCATTTGGTCTTCACAACAACCTTGTGAAATAGGTGCTACTGTTATCTCCATTTTCCAGAGGGGAAACTGAGGCTGAGAGAGAATTAAGTGACTTGCCCAGAGTCACTTGGCTAGTAAGCTTTTAGGACAGGCTCTGAATTAGGACTCCTTCTCCTGAGCCATCTGGCCCTTGACCCTGACGGGGTTGGGGAAAAGGTAGGTCCAAGAGAGAACTTCTGTGGGCGCTACATTCCACGATCAATGGGAAGACGCCAAGATGCCTCCGTGGCAAAGGCACTGGAGCTCTGTGGGCCAAGTCCTATTTACCCTGCTCGGTGAGGAGATGCAATGTGCAATGGTCAGAGCTCAGGTAAGAGGCGGAGATCTAGACTGGTGAGGCGAGAGATGCCGAGATGGGAGCGGAATGTGTGGGCAGGGATCTAGGCACCAGAAAGGATCTGTGGGGCAAGAGAAGCAGAAGGCCCTGGAGGACATTGAGGATGGATGCTGGGGAAGAGAAGAGGGAGAGGAGGAATCGAAGGCCAGTGAGGAAGGCCCAAATGAGATGGCAGAAGGCAGTACACTCGGTAGAGAGCCAAGCCTGGAGCCAGGAGGAGAGAGGCTCAGAGCTGGCCTCAGACACTTCCTGGCTGCGCCACTTCACTTGGTTTTCTGTTTTAGAGTCGATGCTAAGGCAGAAGGCAAGGGTTAAAAAGACGAACGCAGGGAAGTGATTTGTACACTTGGCTATCTAGATCCTGGCTGTTATTACGAAAGAAAAGGCCTTTCAGTTTCAGGGATTAGGAGACCACTGGCTCCGAGACAGACAGAACTCGTGCATGTATGTGCAACACGGCGCACAGACAACACCGTCTCCCCCACCACATCCCCTTCCCCACCCCCAAGGCCACGGCGGTCACTACTGCTCTACCTTCCGAGTGTGCCCAGCAATGGGGATGAATGACAAAATGGAGGGAGGGAATCATGGCGGCCTGCCTCGTGGAGGCAAGAGGAGAGGAAGGCTCCCGAGGCCCAGGCTTGCCCTTTCTGCCTCTCCCAGCTTGCTGTCTTCCCTTGCGCTTACCTGGGTGAGTGCCCAGGGGGGGCCTGGAGGCTGACGTGAGAGGCTTGGCAGCTGGGGCGAGGCCTTGGGGCCTAGCGCTGGTCACAGGCTTCACCAAGGCCACCGTCTGTCTGGGGCCCTTGAGCTCCCTAACCCGGGAGAGAATCAAGCAGGGGCTGGGGGGGGGGGGCAGAGGGGAGGGGCAGAAGAGGCTGTCCGCCGGGTCAGGCAGCCACCCCCTAGCTAGGGCAGTGGGGGAAAGCCGGAAGCCTCCTCACGTGGGGACGAGGACTCTCTCAGGGGCACCAGCTCTTCCTTCCTTCCTTCTCCCGGCAGTAGCTGAGCCCCCCTCCCCTGGTCATGCACTGAGCTTCACCACAGCCTGTGAGCAAGGCTGGTAAGACGTTGTGATTGTCCCCATTTTACAGGGGAGGAAACGGAGACCCCAAATGGCGTCAACGTGGAATCTAGAAACCCCAAACCTGTCTGGATCTGCCAGCCGGGGATCCCCCTCAGGGTGGATTCTTGGGAGAACAGGGAACAAGCACAAGCTTTGGGGTCCCCAACAATACAAGCTAGTCCTAAGCCTTGGGGTTCACCAGAATCTTCCTGGGCTACAAGTTGGGGGGTTCTTTCTCCACTTCGGCCCTCCCCGAGGAGGCGTGGAGAAGACGGACACCCCGAGCTGGGACTGGACCCTTACCAGGCCGACGGGGGGCCGCGTGGATCATCTGCTCCTTCAGGATCAGGAGGGCCTCCTCGTGAGGATCGGACTTCTTCACAAACACCTTCCCACTCTCCTTCCTGGGGAGATGGGGGAGGGGAGAGCTAAGGCACCCCGAGAGCCACGTGCAGCCCAGGACAGAGTCTAGCAAACAAGAGCGCCAACGACTGGTCTAAATGTGGCGGCTTGACGGGATGGGGCCGGGGCCCATTGGGGGACGGAGCAGACCGTGTGGAGGAAGCCTTTGCAGAGGTTCGGAGGGGAGTGTGAGCTCGTGCTCCAGAGCTCAGGCCCGAGACAGCGAGCTCTGGGCCCTTCCCCGGCCTCGTCCTCCCCTCTTTATGCTGGGAACGACTCTACAGTTGTCTTAATGGTCCTCCCAGTCCCCAGCTAGAGAGGATGGCTCTTGGGCAGTAGGAATGGATACCAAATAGTGCATTCTGGGGAATATGGAGCAGATGGTCCCCTACTTTGCGGGGGGTGGAGGAGCCCCAATATAAGGGTCTTGGGAGCAGGCGGTTTTTTAAGCTTTGCCTTCTGTTTTAGAACCAATATTGCTTCTAAGGCACAAGAGCGGCTGAGGGCGCTCTAATGGGGGTACAATGACTTGCCCAAGGCCACACAGCTGAGAAGTATCTGAGGCCACATTTGGGAGCAGGGCTCTCACCTGAGGACCGTCTGGTGCTCGAGGCGGCTGCTGGCACTGACGGATGATGGCCTTGATCTGTTGAGTGGGCTGCGGGAAGTGCTCCGAGTTGAGGATGGAGTGGCGAACCAGCTCCGGGGAGGGGGAGACTGGTGGGCGAAAGGCAACATTTCAGGGGATTCGGGTCTCCCTCAGACCGTTTCTACCTTCCAGGGGATCCTCCGAAGGCAGGCAGTCTTTCCCAAAGAAGAGCTGGAGGGCAGAGTGGGCACAGGGGAAAGGGGACGCCCAGACTAAAAGGACTTACAGGGTCTTAAAGAAGAATGCTGCTCCTGTACCCGGACAGGGGTGGCCACTGGTTTAACAGGGGGGACGGAGCCCCTAGGCTTTGAAGGAGAGCCAGACACTAAGGCCTTGGGCTGGAAGCCGACTCCTCCAGGATCTCCCAGCGCTGGGGCTGCATAAATCAGCACTGGCTTGGCTGGGGGACTTCTGTTCTTGGCCTTTAGAGGACCGTCTGCCCCATGGGGCTTCTGCTAAGAGGAGGGAAAACCCTTTACGTCACCTTCCGGCCTACGGAAAAGGAGCAATGGAGCATTCCCTTCCCCAGGAACATCTCTGAGCCCTGATAGCGGCCCCAGAGGCCTCTGGGTGATCCAGGGCAGAGAGTGGCAAACATTGTTCCTGTGTTCCAGAGGAGCAGACAGATGCCAAAGGCACCGTCCGGGTCAGCAGCCAAGCCAGAGCCACCCGCTCCCGTCTGTCTGTCCCTCTGATGGCCTCCTTTCTCCTCCCTTCCTTTAGCTGCTGTTTTCCACGCCTTCCTCTCTAGCCATTCACTCTTCTGCAGGTGTGGGGTACATCTGCATCCCCCATACACCTTCTCTCAGGGCCAGACTCACTTGGGGGGGCAGAGGCTGGGGGGAGGCTCCCAGGGGGGCTGAGGAAGCGCCACAGAGGGGCCTGGATCTGGCGGTGGCGGCTGCTGCTGTTGCTGAAGGGCCATGGCCTGTAAAGTCATCTCTCTTGCCTTTGTGGGAGCAAAAAAAGGAGAAGAAATTGGGTGTGGGGGAGGGGAGAGGAAAAGGAGAAGAAAGCTTCTTCCCTCCCAGGAGCCTCCTTGCCTCAGCCTTCCTCATCCCTCTAATTCACTTGTTGTTCTCTTTTGGAAGAAACAGGAGCCCGGCTGGAAAAGGGGACCAGACAGATCAACTCATTTGGGTCTTTCTTTCCCTTCTCTATATTCAGCCATTCTTGGCCAGCTCCTCATATTTAGGGAAATGGCTCGGGGCCTGGGTGCTGCCTTCTTTCTCCCATGATTAACCAAAGGCAGAGGATGAAATTTTTAGTCCTTCCTTCCTCCCTCCCTCCCTCCCTCCCTCCCTCCCTCCCTCCCTCCTTCCTTCCTTCCTTCCTTCCTTCCTTCCTTCCTTCCTTCCTTCCTTCCTTCCTTCCTTCCTCCCTCCCTCCCTCCCTTCCTTCCTTCCTCCCCTCCCTCCCTCCCTCCCTCCCTCCCTTCCTTCCTTCCTTCCTTCCTTCCTTCCTTCCTTCCTTCCTTCCTTCCTTCCTTCCTTCCTTCCTTCCTTCCTTCCTTCCTTCTTTCCTCCCTCCCTCCCTCCCTCCTTCCTTCCTTCCTTCCTTCCTTCCTTCCTTCCTTCCTTCCTTCCTTCCTTCCTTCCTTCCTTCCTTCCTTCCTTCCTTCCTCCCCTCCCCCCTTACCTTCTGTCTTAGAATCAATACTATGTATTGGTTCCAAGGCCAAAAAGGGGTAAGGGATAGGTAATGGGGGGTTAAATGACCTACCCAGGGGTCACAGAGCTGGGCAGTGTCTGAGGCCAGGCTTGAACCCAGACCCTCCCATCTCCAGGCCTGGCTCTCAATCCACTGAGCCACCTACCTGTCTCTGAATAAATATTTGTTAACTGATTGTTTGACTAGGAACCCCAAAAGATTTTTGATCATTTTTGATCACGACAGGCTTGTTTTTCCATCATTTTGACGGGCATGGAAATTGTGATTGGAAATCATATGGGATTTTTATGGCAAACAGAAGTGATTAGAAATGAGGAAGCCAATGAGAGATCTAAGTCAGAGGTAACGAGCACCTAAATTATCACAGTGACCGTGCGAGGGAAGAGAAGGAGCAGATGGGAGGATTGTTGTGGAGACAGAATCAACAAGATTTTGTAGTTCCTTAGTTGGATTTGGGGTGGAGGAAGAGAGAGAAGACTAGGAAGGTGGCCCTGCCATGGTGATTCTGAGTGACCTCAAGGATGGTGGTACTCTCAGAAGGAATAAGGAAGTTTGGAGAAGGATGAATTTTAAAGGAAAGACAGAATTCTGTTCTAGACGTGTGCAGTTGCTTATGGAACACTGTTGGAAATACACAAAGGACCTGGATGGTTTGGACATGGAACTCGCTAGAGGGTTTGAGCCCGTATGTGGAATTAGTAGTCATCTCCATGGAGATGATAATTAGACTAAAGGAAGCTGGTGAGATCACCAAAAAGAGAAGCAGGGAAGGGCAGAGAGACGAGAGCTCCGACAGGGCTCTGAGAAACATCTATGTTTAGTGGATCAAATGAGAGAATACTTGTGAAGTGCTGAGCAGGCCTTTAGAGATGTTTGCTCTCCTCATAGCTCGCCCCCTCAAGAACATTTAAACATGTAGTGGGTAGGGGACAGATGAAGATCCAGAAAGGAAAATTCAATTCAATGAGGCAGGAAGAAAGAAAACTTGGGCAAGAGCAAGGAGGAAGAGAGTATCTAGGGAGAAGGATTGTTGGCAATGTTAAGAGCTACACAGAGAGCAGGTACTTTGAGGACTAAGAAAAGGCACTGAGTTTAGCCGTCAATAAATAGATGGCTGGGACAGTTGGGTAGCTCAGTGGTTAGAGAGCCAGGCCTAGAGATGGGAGGTCCTGGGTTCAAATATGGCCTCAGACACTTCCCAGCTGGGTGACCTTGGGCAAGTCACTTCACCCCCATGGCCTAGCCCTTACTACTCTTCTGCCTTGGAACCAATACACAGTATTGATTCCAAGATGGTAGGTAAGGGTTTATATTTAATCAATCAATCAATCAATCAAAAGATGGCTACCACAAATTGGCCATTTGTACAAAATTTCTCCCACTTTGCTAAGTGACCATTGGCTCATATGCTCCTCCCACGGAAATATTGGATTAAACCTTATAACTTAAAAAAAATGAAACCCTCACTTTCCATCTTAGGAATATTCATTCTGAAGCAGAAGAGCAGCAAAGGCTGGCAACTGGAATTGAATGAATTGCCCAGTTAGGAAGTGTCTGAGGCCAGATTTGTTGCCAGGACTTTTTCTCTTCAGGCCTGACTCTCCCTCCACTGAGCTGCCCCAACCCATTGCAATTTCTTCTCCTTTATACATGGCAGGTTTTACCACAGTAGGAGTGAAGGCGTTTCCCCAAAGGCCCCCAGAACAAGATGGAGGGTTTGTACTCACCAGAAGCACGGCCTGCTTTTGGATGAAGGCTTGCTGTAGCGCCAACGTGGGAGGAGTCCAGACCTGGGACTACAGAGTTCCAGGATCAGGAGAATTGGGGGTTTGGGGACAGCTGGAGTCAGGTGACAACCAATGGGGTTCAGGGGACGCCAGGGACCAAGGGGGTCAGGGGAAAATGGGGTAGAGGGAGATTTGGGGTATTGGAACCAGAATTGGCTAGGCCAGGGGTCACAGAATAGCTGAGATCGAATCCTGGTGGGCAGCTGGGGCTACCTGAATTGATAGCGTAGGGGCAGAGGGAATTTGGGATCAGGACCAAAAGAGGGTTGGGTCCAGGGGGCGCGGGAAAAATGAAAGATGCACAACTTCCTGCCATCTATCCCTGGCCTTCATCTCCACAGTCCACCTTCCTTCTTCGTATTTCCGGGGCTCAGTTATTAATTTCTCCTTCTTCCTCCTTCCTCTACCCTCCTAGCTTGGGTGAGTGTTAAGGGGAAAAGTAGGAGCAGAGGAGAGAATGGGGAAGGGAATGGGAAGGAGAGCTGGTGAGAGAAGGCAGGGAGAGGGGGAAAAGGAAGAATCAGTGTGTAGGGTGAGGAGGGGATGCCAAAGAGATGATAGCAAGGCCCCGGCACCTGCTCTGGAGTTCCGTGTCCCACCCCCACCCCCACCCTCCCTTCCTAGATCCTTAGGAGTGAAGCTGCTTCCCGTTGAGGTTCAGCGAGGACCCTGACCTCCACCCCAGTGTAGTCTGCTCTCAGCATCCAGGAAGACCCAGAAGGTCTGGTACTGGCCACCAAAGGGCGGAGAGGGGGAAAGATTAGAAGGTAATACTGACCTGAGTCTTGGGGGCGTTCTAGGGGGCCCAGCTGGCTCCTCCTCACTTTTGGGCTGGCCTCCCCCTTTCATCCTATAGGAGATGGCAGCTGGCTTTTCCAGATCCTACAAATGGGGACAAAAGAGTAATACCAGGCCAAGGGTCACGGGAAGATAGAGAAGTTGAAGAACTTCCTGTCAGTCATGCTGGTTTCAGTTCCAATAATCAGCCTTCCTCTTCCCCTCCTATTTCTGGGGATCCGTGATCAGTTTCCCCTCTCCTGCCCCCCAGCTTAGTGAGGCTAAGCCGTGTGTGTGCGTTGTGTGTGTGTGTGTGTGTGTGTGTGTGTGATGGAGTGCCTTTATGATCATGTTGCATGTCAGAGATTATTTCAGAGAATCACCGTGCCATGAGGCATCTATGGGTAATGGCGTTCCCCTGCTCACCACCTCCTTCCAATCATGGAAGCATGATCAAATTGCTCTGCTTTTATTCCTGGAAGGGATATGTCAAGCGACTCCCCTACAGTCCCACCATTTCTGTGATTTCCCCCTTCCTAGGCACCACTTCCTTATGTGTACTGTTTCCCACCTTAGAATAGAAGCACCTTGAGGGGTCTTACAGTCTTTGCTTTTGGATCTGTCGCTCTAGAACTTAATGCTGAGCCAAAGGGCTTGGCACAGAGTAAGGTGCTTAATAAATGCTTTCTCAGAGTCAGCTAGGGTTTCGGTGGATAGCTTGGAGATGGGTTCAGATCTAGCTTTAACACTTTGCTGTGTGACCCTGGGCAAGTCACTTAACCTCCATCACACTTCTGCCTTGTAACTGATACTTAGTATTGATTCTAAGGTGGAAGGTGAGGGCTTAAAACAAAGAAGAATCTGGTGGTAGAGATTAGCTAGGTGACCCTGGTCAAGTCACTTTCTGAACCTGTTTCCTCAGTCCGTAGAATCTGCCAAATAGGGGCAATCAGAGCACCCACTTGTCAGGGCTGGGAGGATCAAATGAGATGATGTCTATGAAACACTGAACACTTCAAAGCTGAAGGCAAGCTGCGGAGTCTGTGTAAGCGTGCTTCTTGCGTGCTTCTGTGCGACCTGAGCTGCCTCTCCTGTCCCCCACACCCGCCCTGAACGCCCCCTGGGCTCCGTACCGTGTTTCCATAAGCCAGCACCGGGTCAAAGAGGCTGTCCAGGTAGCGATCCAGGCCCTTCTGGGGGGCAGCTGCTCCCTGAAGCTGGCGGCATCTGCCAAGAGGGGGCAGGGCCAGTGGGTTTCCAGCCCTGCCAGGGAGCCCCTCCCCAAGGACCGACTGAGGCCTGAGGCGGGAGAGTGGGCAGGGATGGGGTTGGAGCTGGCAGCACATCGTCTCCCTCCAGCCTCCTGTGTGTGGGCAGCTTTAGAGGGTCTGAACTGAGCTCTGTGCGAGGCACTTGGCTAGAGTGGTGACGTGCTGTGCAATGGGGAGCCCAAGGCTTGGGTTCTCACTGGGGTGGTCTTAGGTGAGTCCTTTCCCTAGGCTGACTTTGGCTGTAAAAGGAGGCTCTTAGACGGCAGGATCTTGAAAGGTTTCTTCCATCTGAGGTCTGGGTTTGAATCCCAACTTTCTACCTGCGTGGCTTTGGGCAAGTCGTTTCCCCATCTTAAGATTACATGAGCTTTAAAGGCTCCTTCCAGCTCTGAAGTCCATTGAGCCTCAGTTTCCCAAACACGAAATGGGGATAATGATGACCGTTTTAGATCTCTTGCAGAGCCGTTGGGAAGATCTTATCACGGGTAAGTTATAACCCTATATTGTGTAAGACACTAGAGAGGAGAGGGAAGGAAGGCTCCCCAAGGGGTCAGGAGTGTCCCCAAGGAACCGAATGATGGCCACTGGGCTGTGGATGAATGGCGAAGGGGCTCACCGTGACGGAAATAACTCTCTGAGTCGGGAAGTTTTGTGGTCCAATGGAGCGCCCTCTATGCCGGGGAAGGGCTGGTGTCTCCTCATCTGAGTCCCAGTTATTTCCGAACACCCTGTGGAGACACAGGAAGCACCTAGCTGGTTCTGTACGTCTCCTGCAAGCCTCAGGATCCAGAATTTGCTGCAGGGACTACACCACTGCATCCGTCCTATGGGAGAGCAGCCTGGGCTCAGTCTACTCCTTTCCCAGAACCCTCTGCCCCCCCCCCCCCCCCCCCACTGGACCAGCTTCTTTACAAGGTGATGACTCATCAGTGGATAGGGTGCCAGGCCGGAGACACAAGGTCCTGGGTTCAAATTTAGACTCAGACAACACTTCCCGGCTGGGTGAACCTGGGCAAGTCACTTGACCCCCATTGCCTAGCCCTGACCGCTCTTTCTGCCATGAAAGCAGTACACAGGATTGATTCCAGGACGGAAGGTGAGGGGTGGCTCCTCTTTCTCGCTGCCCCTTTACCATCTCGGAAGCATCACGGTCCATCAGCCCAGGACCAGGGGAACAGAAGCCGCTCGTTGTGCCGGGGAGGGACGAGGGGAGGGCAGGGCTGCTCGGCTACCTACATTCTGGAGCTGCTCCTGCCCTTCTCGGCTCCCTCCGACGTGACGATGAAGTACGACTTCTGCTTGGGGAAGTCCCAGATGAGCTCCATGTCCGAGATCAGATCCAGCACGTAATCGTGGCCCGCCAGCTCCGCCCACTGGCTGCCGTTCTTCAAGGACACCGTCCAGCCTCTCACCAGCCATCTGTCAGGCCCCTGAGGATGTCGGGAAGTCAGAGTCTGGGGGTGGGGGAAGGGTCAGTGTGCCGCCACCAAGTCCCAGGCGCCGGGGGGAGCCCGCAGTGACCGTCCTGTTGGCCTGGGGGTGGGCCTTTCTGTGAGTGTGCCCTCGGGGCTTAACACTGGCCCCGCGTACCCCAGTACACAGTAGCCGCTTAATAAGTGCTTGTTCCCCTGTTGGCATTTCTAAAGACAACCCAGCGGAAGGCAGTACAGGAGAGGTCGCCGAGACCTGGGAAAATCGCAGCTCTCAGGAGGCTCAATTTTCTCCTGTCTAAGTGATGCGGCACTCATGGTACTTCCTCTCTCACAGAGTTGTTGTAAATCCTTTTGTGCTCTCCTTCCCTTCTCTGTGGAAGTACAGGGACGGAGGGTGGCTAAGTTGCTTAGTGGAGAGAGTGCCAGGATTAGAGTTGGGAAGAGCAGGGTTCCAATCTTGCCTCAGCCACTTCCCAGCTGGGTGACCCTGGGCAAGTCACTTCTCCCCCATGGCCTAGCCTGACCGCTCTTCTGCCCTGGAGCCAAGACATAGTATGGATTCCGAGATGGAAGATAAGGTTTTTTGTTTTTAAATTTACTTTTTCAGAATGGCTCTTTAGTATCAAATCTAGGACAGAAGGTAGGGGAGACTCTGGGTATGGAAAATGACATATATTGCAATTAGTTTTCCTTATCTGATGGTTTGGTCTTTTTTGTGGTTGTTACAAAGGAAGTCTTACTGCCTAGGGGGACAAGGGAAGAAATAAGGGGTTAATAGAAACAAAGTGCAGAGGAGCTAGGTGCTCACTGGATAGAGAGCCAAGCCTGGAGATGGGAGGTCCTAGGTTCAAATCTGAGGCCTCAGACACTTCTTAGTTGTGTGACCCTAGACAAGTCACAACCCCAGTTACCTAGCCTTTACCACTCTTCTGTATTTTGAGACGGCAGGTTAAGAGTGAAAAAAACCCAAACCCTTAAACAGCAAGATTTCCCAAAGTCTTTAGTGCTATTTCAAGCTCTTAAGGCTAAATTGAGACTTCTGGGATATCTGGTGTATCGATACTTTTTCCCCCTTCCCTTCCAGAAATCCATTATGCACCCTAGAAATGTGAGCTTGATTATTATCTGGTTGTACAAGAACTCATCGGCCAAAGCGGATGGAAAACACGGCCTCTTTTGTCTTCCTTTTTAATTTGTTGTCACAAAGGATGGTTCATTGGGTCGGTGACATATTCAACCATGAAGATGTGAAAACGAAATACAGGAGCCCAAAGTCGCCGAGCTGTTTAAGCTCCAACAGCTTAAGACTTTCGAGATACCTGGTATGTCATTGTGCCCCCCCCCTCCCCCCCCCCCCCCCCATCACACTCTAGAAATGAGGGGTTTTGTTAATGTGTGGCTGGATGGGGAACTCATCAGTCAAAGAGAATTGAAATAGACATGTTCTAGCCAATGGTAGAAGAAGGGCCCGAGGCTTTGAAGAACAGTGAACGACTCAAAGAACAGAATGGCTGAGCTTCTGGGGGATGCTGAGGACTGTTAGCAAAGGGCTTTCAAAGGCATTTGGGGAAGATCAAACAGAGAGGAGGATCCCTGCTGGGGATGGTCGCAACTCTAATAAAGGACAAAGGAGAGGCAGGAGAAGGGCTCTGCTATTATCAGGTCTCTCTTTTCCCCACAGAGGACAATGATCCTGGAAGGAGGTGACAAAACAGGTGAACCAGGAACTGAAACCTATGCCTAGTAAGGAAGCACCTAATTATCTTCCAGGAGTTCAAATCAGATGCAGGTACTACGTAGCTCTGCGGCTACTGAAGTGACCTGAAGGTACCTCGTTGAGTTACTTGCTAATGGAAATCTTTGAAAAATCATGACGAATGGGAGAGATGTGGTAGCACTGGGGAAAAGGAAACATATCAACTCTAAAAGGGGAAGGAAGGAAGGAAGGAAGGAAGGAAGGAGGAAGGGAGGGAGGGAGGGAGGGAGGGAGGAGGGAGGGAGGGAGGAAGGAAGGAAGGAAGGAAGGGAAGGAAGAAGGAAGGAAGGAAGGAAGGAAGGAAGGAAGGAGGAAGGGAAGGAAGGAAGGAAAGAGAGAGAGAGGGAGGGGGAGAGAGAGAAGAAAGAAAGAAAGAAAGAAGAAAGAAAGAAAGAAAGAAAGAAAAAGAAAGAAAGAAAGAAAGAAAGAAAGAAAGAAAGAAAGAAAGAAAGAAAGAAAGGAAAGAAGAAGAAAGAAGGAAAGAAGGAAAGAAGAAGGAAGAAGGAAAGAAGGAAAGAAGGAAGGAAGGGAGAGAGAGGGAGGGAGGGAGGGAGAGAGGGGGGAGAGAGAGAGAGAAAGAAAGAAGGAAAGAAAGAAAGAAAGAAAGAAAGAAGAAGGAAGGAAAGAAGGAAAGAAGGAAGGAAGGGAGAGAGAGGGAGGGAGGGAGGAGAGAGGGGGGAGAGAGAGAGAGAAAGAGAGAGAAAGAAAGAAAGAAAGAAAGAAGAAAGAAAGAAAGAAAGAAGGAAGGAAGGAAGGAAGGAAGGAAGGAAGGAAGGAAGGAAGGAAGGAAGGAGGAGAAAGAAAGGAAGAAAGGAAGAAAGGAAGAGGATTCTTTGAACTATAGACCAATGAGCTTGCCTTCAATTCCTGGCAAAATTCTGTAAGTCATTATTCAAGGGATGGTTCTTTGATTTGGAAAGAGAAATGGGAAAACCACAAATTGATAAGGGATCGTGTTGCACTGGGAAAAGACTGTAGAACTTGGAGCCCAAGGAGCTGGGTTTGAATCCTGACTTACTAGCTGTGGTGACTCTGGGCAAGTCACTTCTCTATCCTGGCCTCAGTTTCCTTATTTATAAAATGAGGTTCTCAGACTACATGAAAAACCAATTGTTTGGCAGAGAGGTGCTCAGTGGATAGAGAGCCAGATCTGATGACAGGAAGTCCTGGGTTCAAATTTGATTTCAGACTTCCTAGCTGTGTGACCTTGGGCAAGTCATTAACCTCCTATTGCCTAGCCCTTACCATTCTTCTGCCTTGGAATGGACACTTAATATTGATTCTAAGACAGAAGATAAGGGTTAAAAAACAAAACAAGTTGTACCGGATACCTTCATCTTCTTTATTGACAGAACTACTAGGCTGGCAGATCAGGGGAGTGACATAGATAGAATATGACTCATTTTTAGCAGAGTCTTAGGAGCAGCTAGGTGGGTCTGGAGTGGGAGGACCTGAGTTCAAGACCAGCCTCAGATGCTTACTAGCTATGTAACTCTGGGCAAGTCACTTGGCCCTGTTTGTCTGAGTTTTCTCATCTGTAAAAGGAGTTGGAGAAGGAAATGGCAAAACCACTCGCATCTCTGCTAAGAAAACCCGAAATGGGTGTCATGGAGAGTCAGAGACGCCTGAAATGAATGAACAATGAAGCTGACAATGCTTTATGTAGCCTCCTGGACAACGTGAAAAGATATCAGCGGTCGTACAATCAGGTGAATTCGGAATTGTCCAGGCCAAGGGGGAATGTTTAATGGATCGGGTTACAATTTGGAGAGAGATCTCTATTGGAACATGGAGCGAGTTTGTCCTTGACTCTCTGCTAGTCATTATTAATCAACGATTTGGATGAAAGTACAGAGAGCACGTTTTTAAAATTTGCATCTGATCCAAAGTAAGAGAGATGTGCTGAATAACAAAATGGGGCCCAAAGCCCTTAAATGGGCTTGGACGATGGGCCAAAGGTGATGAGGTGAAATGCTACACACACACACACACACACACACACACACACACATGCAGTATAGTTTGTACTATAATTATGTATGTACTCTAAAATGGGATTTTATTATTATTTGGCTGCCCAGAGAACTCGTCTTACAAATATATACACACAGACATATATGGAGAGAGACACAGAGAGGGTCACCCCTTCCCCACCCCCAATAAGGCCCCAGAGTTGGACTTCAGTGTTGTTTTTACAACACATGTATGGATATACGTATATAGGATGATCCAAAATAATCTGTAGTGGGACAAATTTTGGGAGAGAGATTCGCATTCACAAAATGGAAGTTTTTCATAGATAGAGCACTGGGAGCTGGAAGTCTGAATTCAATAACAATCTGGAAGACCTGAATTCAAATCAGCCTCAGAAACTTACTAGCTCTGTAACCCTGGACCAGTCACTTAGACCTTCTTCTGTCTTGGAACTGATACTTGGCATAGACCCTAAGACAGAAGGTAGGGGTTAAAAAAGGGAAAAGGACTTCTTTGGGGAATAGTGAGTTCCCCATCCTGCATGTTTCCAAGTAGAGTCTGAATGATTCCTTTGGGAGGATATTGTAGAGGAGAAGCATGCTAGACGACTTCGGGATTACTTCTAGTTCTGAAATGTCGTGATCCATACCTGTGTTTCAGAATATCTCCAGTCACATCCTCTCCGGTGCTCCATGAATGGACTGGGCAAGAAAACTGGTCCCCTGGAAAGCCAATGGAGTGGTTGATGGATTCTACTGAGCAATGAGTTGGTAAATTTCCCAAGTCCTCCCCGTCTTCTCACCGGAGGCCTCCCACTCTCTCGGCGGTCCATTCCTTCTGCTATCGCCCCATTTCATGGGTGCTGAAACAGCCTCCTAACTGGCCTCCCCCCTCCCCTCTCTCCCACTTCCAGTTCATTCGGCAGTTCGGCCGGATTTTCCTTAAACATTGCTTTTGGCATGTTGGTCCCTTGTTTAGAAACCTTCCTTGCTGCTAGGCTCATGCCGAATTCCTCCTCCTGGTGTTCAGAGGCTGCCGTGATAACCTGTACTCGCCGCCTACTTCCCTACTCATTCACGTCACGCCTCTCCTATACAAACTCAGCGGTCCAGCTAGTCTATAAGCCTTCATGTTGTTGTTCAGCCATGCCTGACTCTTCATGACCCTGTTTGGGGTTTTCTTGCAGAGATACTGGAGTTTTGCCACTTCCTTCTCCAGCTCATCTTACAGATGAGGACATTGAGGGCCCAAAGGGTTGAATATGTAAGTGATAAACTACACTTACTCTTTATAAGAGGAACAATAGAAATGTATTACCTGTAATTGGTAAAATAAACTATCTCATA
>NC_077233.1:280197350-280241701 GCF_027887165.1 Monodelphis domestica | reverse complement strand
TCTGTATCCCAAGGAGATCATAAAAAAGGAGAAAGGATCTACTTGTACAAAAATATTGACAGCAGCTCTTTTGGTGGTGGCAAACAATTGGAAATTGAAGGGTTGTCCATCAATTGGGGAATGGCTCAACAAATTGTGGTATATTGTGTTGGTGATGGAATATGATTATGAATGAAATGCAATGAAAATGAAATCAAGATGATTTCAGAAAAAGCAGGAAAGATCTGTAGGAAGTGATGCAGAGCAAAATAAGCAGAGCTAGGAGACCATTGTGCCCCAAAACAGCAATATTGTATGAAGATCAACTGTGAAAGCTTGGCTCCTCTCAGTGTTGCGATGATCTGGAACAGTCCTGAAGGACTTATGGTGGGGAATGCTATCCCCTTCCAGAGAAAGAACTATTAGAGTCGGATGGATGCAGATCAAAGCAGACTGTCTTTCACATTGGTGTATTTATGGTTTTATCTTGAAGTTTTGGTTGTGTAATAGTGTGCTCTTACAATAATGACCAATATGGAACTGTGTTTTGAAAATAAAAATAATATTAAAAAAAGATGAAGTTGTAGGAAGAGGAAAGGAGGAATGGAAGAATGAAGGAAGATGGAAGAAGAAGAAGGGGTAGTGGAACAATAGGAAGGATGGGAGGAAGGGAGGAAAGGAAGAAGGGTGGAAATGAAAGAAGAAAGGTTGGAAGGAAAAAGGGGGAAGGGAAGAAAGAAGGTCAAAGGAAGTAAAAATAAGGGAGATAAAGGGGAGGAAGGAGGAAGAGGGGGAAATAAAAGAAAAAAGGAAGGGAAGAGAAAGGAGTAAGAGAGGAAGGAGGGAGAATGGAGGAAGAAAACAGAAAGAGGAAAGAAAAAAATCTAAAGAAATAAATGTTGTATAATCATTGTGAGAAATTCAAATCATCCACTTCAATCAGGAGAGAGCAAACTCTCCTCCATCTCCCTAGGTTATTTGCTCCTGTCCCAGTTTAGGATGAATGAGGAATATCTCATCTCCCTGAAAGCAGTTTTGGATATAAAGCTTGAGCAACAAGAATGGGATACTTACATAGATGAGGTTTCGTTCAAATCTGGTTTTCAGATTGGACAACACAGCAGATTCTTGCAAGTCTCTGGAAGATTAGAGAAGAGAAAGACCATTAGGATGAGGTGAACTTTTTAAACCCTTTTTAAAACTCTTACCTTTTGCATTAGAATTTATACTAATTATCAGTTCTAAGGAAGAAGAGCAGAAAGAGCTAGGTAGTAGGGATTAAGTGACTTACATTAAAAATATATGAAATATAGCTTATCTATTTATTTATACTCATTTTACTTATTTTGTTATTTTGTTCAGAATTTATATTACTTAAGCATACTTTAAATTTAAATATAAAATATATATGTGGAACAGCTAGGTCACTTGCAGTTAAGAGGAAGCTAAGTGGTGCAGATCACATATTTAGGAAGTATCTGAGGCTAGATTTGAACTCAGAACCTCCCAGCTCTGGGCCTGACTCTCTTATCTACAGAGTCACCTAACTGCCCCACTCCCTTTCTTCCTCCTTTTAAAGAATTTTTATTTTTTCAATTACATGTATTAACAATTTTAAACACTGGTTTTCTAAAATTTTGAGTTCTAAAGTTTCTGTCTCTGTCTTTCCCTTTTCCCCTCCCTGAGATGAGTGAGTAATTTGATATAGGCTTTACATGAGCTCTCATGAAATACATATTTCCATATTGGTCTTGTGGAAGAAGACAATACAAAAAATACTAAGAAAATAAAGTGAAAATAATATACTTTGATCTGCATTCTGACTCCATCATTTCTCTCTCTGGAGGCGGATAGCATTTTCCACCATGAATCCTCTCTTGAATTGTCTTGGATCATTGTCTTGCTGACAATAGCTATCATTTGCAGTTGGTCATTGCACAATACGGGCATCCATTCCACATCGTGGGAGTTTGGGGCATGGTGCCCTGCGATCTGGACAATCTGTATACATTTTTTGGCCCTCCCTTCATGCCAGAGGAAAAAAGTCTGAATTATTTCTTTTTCTTTTATGGGGTATTTATTGTACAATTCGTGTTGGGTGTTTAGTCATAGGCTGTATAGTTTCTAAACCTTTTCTGTACCATCTGCTGCTTTTTGAGTGTCAGCTATGGCTTTTGTAAAACTCCCCCCAAATTCCCATTGAATTTCTTATGCCAACCTACAATTTTTGACACCACAACGGGAAGAGCTGCGATGTGGATGGGGTGTCAGGATTGTGATTATTGTGTACAATGTTCAGGATGAGGGGACCTGAAACATTCATGTGGCTTACTTGTTCGGGAACTAGAACTCACACTTGTGTCAATGGTTACACACTTTGGGAAGGCGCACTGTGAATGGCGACTTGGCTGGCCCGTTCTCTCTGCTGCATCCTTCTCTCCCACCTCCCGTTTCCTTGGGGAGCAGGGATTCCTGTCTGAGTTTTGGACCTTGGCAGCATTCAATCTAATGCCATGGGTTGGTCAGGGCTCAGAGGCAGGGCTGGTTTGGCAGCTAAGCTCCAAGAAGGATGGACAAGCCATGACCATGGACATTAGTTTGAATGCAAAGAGAATGGTCTGGCTAATTCTCTTCTTACAGAGACTGGCTCTTGGCTTGCTCTGTGACGGTCACATCAGGACCTCATTCTGCCACTCCAACTTTACCTTTTTCTTTTTCTTAACACTCTCTGGGCTCTTGGCTCTCCCCTGAATTTAATATATTTTTAAACTCTTACCTTTGCTCTTAGAATCAATATGAGGGACTGGATCTAAGATAGAAGAAGGGTAAGGGCTAGGCAATGGGGGCCAAGTAACTTGCCCAAGGTCACACAGCTAGGAAGTGTCTGAGGCCACATCCGAACCCAAGACCTCCTATCTTTTGGATTGGTTCTCAATCCACTGAGCCACCTAGCTGCCCCCACCCCTAAATTTAATTTTGTGCGTTACTGGCTCTGTTTCACATTGTCCCATTTCATCCCCTGGCCTAAGTAACATCCTCTCCTCCCTATCCAAATGGGACTTGAATTTCAATAACAAGAATATGAATAACAGCTAACATTAACACGAACATCCCTGTTTCAGAGCCCACTGGTAAGAGACTCTCATCATGGGTGGAGATGAAGTCCTTGCCCTGCTTGAAGGGTGAAGGACGAGTTGGCTAGGTGTGAGAGTTCTGGTTTTCGTCCAGTCTCCTCCGTGAGATGAGTGCTATCACCATTCCCATTTCAGAGATGAAGAAAGTGAGGCAGAGAGAGGTGAAGAGCTCCCTGACCAAGGCCACAGAATTAATTGGCTCATTGTTGTCCTTTATTTTTTAAGAGGAACAAAATTATATTACTGGTGACTTCTTTTGATTTGCCCATAAATCGGATTCAAGTGAGGCAGAATTGTACAAAGTCTTCCGTCTCACTCATTCTTCCCAAACCATCAAAGTCTAATGGTAGGAAAAAAGTCGAGATGATTGATGATGGCTCAGTAGACAATGGATGGTCTTGGTGTCTTCAATGTCTGACCAAGCTCTAAGCCCTCCACAGCATCTACTTTTGCTATTATTAGAACAAATTGTTTTCATCTACCCCTTCTATCAGAGGACGTCTTCACATGCCTAGAGTAGACCCCCCCCCCCACTCACCAACTAGGCCTGTTAGTTTGCTGATCTGTTGAGACAGGTTTACTGGGATGTGGCTGCTGCTCATGCTACAACTTCTTGGAGCCACAGGTGAGAGCTGGAGGGCAGGTGGACACCAGAGGAGGAAAGGAGCCCTGAAAGGGCTCAACAAGCCCTCCCACCAGAGGTACTGGTCTTCTCTGAATACCCCATACACCCACAGAGCTAGTAAATATCTGAGGAAGAATTTGAACTCAGAACTTTGCAACTCCAAGTCCAGCAATCTATTCACTTCCCCACTAGCTCACTTCAAGGTGCAGCTCAGGTCTTCTCTCCTTCATGAAGCCTCCCCTGAGTCCCTCAGCTTACTGAGCTTTTCCTCCTCTCTGCTCCTATGGGTCCTATCTGTGTCACAGAGACTCACATTTGATTTCCAAGTGTTTTATATAAGAAGTCTCTTCATGAGGATAAAAAAAGGAAACTAAAAGATGGCTTGAATCTTAGCAACAAAAACCCAAAGATCTTAGTAACTGGTTCCATCACTTCCTGGCAAACAGAGGGAGAAGAAATGGAAGCGGTGACAGATTTTATATTCCTGGACGCAAAGATCACGGCAGCCATAACAATAAGACACTTGCTCATTGGAAGGAAAACCAGAGCAAACCTGGGTAGTGCAGGAGAAAGCAGAGACATCACCTTGCCAACAAAGGTTCACGTGATCAAAGCTATGGCTTTTCCAGTAGCAATGGATGGCTTTGAGAGTTGGACTTCAAGGAAAGCTGGTGCTTCAGAACCGATGCTTCTGAATTGAGGTGCTAGAGAAGACTTGGGAGTCCCTTGGACAGCAAGGAGATCAAATCAGGCAATACTTCAAGAAATTAATTCCGACGACTCATTGGAAGGATGAACACTGAAGCTGAAGCTTAAATACTCTGGCCACACAATGAGAAGGCACAACGCATTGGAAAAGGCCCTGCTGTTGGGAAAGACTGAAGGCAAAAGGAGAAGGAGGCGGCAGAGGTAAAGATGAAGAGACAGTGTCATGGAAACAATGGACATAGACTTGGACGGACCTCAGGAGATAGTAGAGGACAGAAGGGCCTGGCATGCAGATCTGTGGGCCACAAAGAGTCAGGCGTGACTTAACGACAACAACAACAAACTAGATGGCGTATAAACTCCTTGAGGAAAGGGGCCCTGGTACATGGCAGACACTTAACATGTCATTTGTAATTGATTGGCCAATAAGCATTAATTAAATGCCTCATATGTGCTGGATACTGTGCTAAATCGGACCGCAAAGACTAAAATGAAACTCCTCCAAGAGGAGTCTGTTTTGGACATACTGAGTTTGAGATACCTATGGAACATCCAGAATGAAATGTCCAACAGGTAGGTCATGATGCTGGACTAGGGATCAGGGTCGGATCTATAGATTTGGGGATGACTTCCATGTTCAATTGTTTTCAGTCATGTCCAACTCTTCATAAACCCCATTTAGGTTTTTTTTGACAAGGATACTTGAATGGTTTGCCATTTCCTTCTCTAGCTCATTTGACAAATGAGGAAACTGAGGCAAGCAGGTTAAGTGACTTGCCCAAGGTCACATGGCTTGTAAGTATCTGAGGCCAGATTTGACCTCAAGAGGACATCGCTATATTCGAGCTTCCTGGGGAGAAGAACGTGCAAGGGCAGGATGTTCAAACCTATAGAGATGATAATTAAATCCATGGGGTATTGGTGAGATGATCAAGCGAAGAGAATGTAGAGAAAAAAGAGAAGAGGACCTAGGACAACATCTTGCGGAGTATAGCCACAGTTAAGGAACCTGGTAAATGAAAATCCACCTCATGAAAGTGAGGAGGAGTGACCAGAGAGCTAAGAAGAGAACCAGCAGAGAAGAGAAGGGGTCTAAGAGAACAAAAATAAGACCATTGGGTGAAAGTTAGAGGAACACAGATTTCGACTTAATTTAATGAAGAAAATTCTGGTAAGTGATGCCATGATGCACACGATGAAATGGTCGGCTTTACCACACAGTAAGTTCCCTGCTGCTGAAGGGGTTTAAGCAGTGGCTGTCCAAGGTGCTGTGGAGAGGACTCATACTTCACATGTGGGCTGGACTGGGTGAATCACAGAAGTGGAGAATATAAAGCTGGAAGGGAAATTAGGATTCATCTATTTCAACCCCTCATTTTACAGGTGAGTAAACTGAAGCCCAGAGAAGGCAAGTGATTTGCCCAATTGCCTCAAGGAACTTGGAATAATCAGGACTAGAACCCAGGTCTCCTGATTCCCAAGTCCAATTCTTTCCATAACAACGTGCTGCCTCCTATAATATTCTTTAAAGGGATTTTAAGATTCTGTGATGTCATTTGCACCCATTCTGTACAGGGAGAGGACCTTCCTCCCACTCCAGCTGCTGGGGCAGAACTGGATAGAACTGGAACCAAGGGTAGGCAAGGTGGGTAGCTGCTCAGAGGACATCATCTATGGGGCCATGATGTGGCACACGTTTGCATCCATTTTTTGTAATAGTAATAACCCAGTCTTTTGGTCTTGGAAAGTGCTTTCCTTATAAGAATCCTGTGAGGTCAGTAACATAAGCAATACTTTACAGGCAAGAAAACAGGCTCAAAGAAAATATACTCTCCAAGGAGCCCAAGTGTTTATTTTGTAAGGAAGATTGCATGTGTTCTAACACATCGCTATAGTCAAGCTTCCTGGGGAGAAGAACGTGCAAGGGCAGGATGTTCAAACCTGGAAAACTAAGGTGGTCGCCATACTAATGGCCAGTAACATTTCTATCTTCCCTCCCCTTCCCCCATCAAAGGCTCTCACTCCAGCTGGGTCATGTCTTCCACACCATCTTCCTCCTGCGGTACCCGGTATCGCATGGATGGCAGGTTGCGGATGGAGTGCATCTGTATGTAGGAAGAGAGGAAGACAGCTGAATTAGGCTGTGGGGTGTGAGAGGGGACTGACAGTGAGAAGGGGGTGGGGGTAAGAGAAACAGGAATGGCTCGAGATAGATCTGTTCTCCTCAGAAGGAGCTCCAAGCCCTGGAATCATGGGTTTCTGAAGGTCGGGTTAGAATGGAGCTAAGACCTGTCTTCCCATTTCAGAGACGAGAAAGTGAAGGCTGCATGGAGCAAGGGACAACCAACGTGAAGTCACCAGAAGAGGCCTGAAACAGAAACTGGGGCTCCTGAATCCCAGTGACCCTGGGGGGGAGCAGAGGGAGAAAGCAGAACAGGTCAGTGATGCTGATGGGTGTGAGCCCCAACAGGGATCGCTGAGCATGGCGAAAGGACTCTCCAGCTCCCTCGGTTAGTTGAGTTTGTGCGTGAATGGGAGAGAGAGAGAAATGGGAAGAGAGACGGCTTGAAAGAGAGATGAGAGGAGGCACAAGGAGGCCTGGCAGAATGGAAGGGAGAGGAAACTATTTTGGAGAAAGTTTATGGGAGCTGCAGAAGGGCTGAGTGTAGGAGAGACTTCAGAAAGGGGCCCAGAAGCCTTCTAAAAGACTTTAGATCGGAGAATGGAATAACGAGGAGTGAGGCGATGGAGAAAGGGGCCTTGTCTCCTTGCCTTCCAAAGTGTGGCTAAACACACACATCCCTACCTCACATGATCATACGCATGCACATGCCACATTCACATTTAAGCGAGTATAGGAATATGGAAACACGTCCACAAACTCCTACATATAACATACATGTCACATGTGGCCCCAACATGCAACAAAATGTGCACACTAGCCTCTTGACAATCCTTACATTTCATTCACATAACCTTGGCACGCATGTGTTTGCTGGCATCACGATCCTTGGCAGACACGTGTACATGGTTATTCCTTAAAGACCCCCCACTCATGCCTTGCCCATACGATGCACTTGTGTACAGGCGAGCCTGGGACAGACCAGCCCCAGACCTCTGGCCCCCAGAGCGGGCACCCCCTGTCTGACTACACCCCTCCGCCCTAGGTCATGGGGGGGGGATTTTCTTGGCAGAAGCTGACGGAGAACAGCTTCCTTCAACCCTGAGAGCAGGGGCAGGAGGAGCTCTTCCCCAGCTCTCTTCCTGGCGGTGGAGTCAGCGCCTTCCTGGCAGAGGCTGGGGAGCAGGTGGACAACATGACTTTCTCTCCCTCCCATCCACACTTCCTCAGAGGTTGCTCTTGACAAGTAGGGCACAGAGAAGAGAAAACTCCCAAACCCTTGGCCACCTGCCAGGGAGAGCCTTTTCAGCTACTGCTGCTGCTACCTAAATAATTCAGCACTCACGTATTCCAAGGTGATCAGTGCCCACCGTGGGCGCTGCCACGCATCCTTGCCCCAAAGCCACGGGCGCTTGGCACACCTATCTAGAAGAGTCGCATCAAACCCAGAACGCAGGAGCCCACGGCCTTTGGCTGATGTAGGGTGGGCCGCCATCGTAAGGAAGCCCTTCTGGGAAGCCACTGCTCCCGAACATCCGCAGCCCGACTCGGGCACTGGTCTGCCAGGAGGGAGGTGACCGGTGGGGATAGAAATAAGCTGCCTGCCTCCACCTCCCGCAGTCGTATGGCAGACGAAGGAATCAGCCCCAGGGGAGGACTCTGGTGACCATCCCTCCTCCCAGGCTAGTCCTTGCTGCCAAGAGTTGTCTGCCTTGCTGTTATTTCCTAGGCCAGGCCAGGACCGCTGGCATCACCAGCCAGGGTAGCCAAGACCATGAGGCTCCCAGAACATGATACTCAGCCTTGGGGGCTGGAGGGGAGGGGTAAGCACACTGGTTCCGAGAAGATCAGGTGGCTGCCCAGAGAGGACACCTATGACATTGTTAGATGAGGCAGCAGCCAGGCTGAGGAAAGCCCTCATTCTTGGGACACACCGAGCTCAGACCATCTCCTACCACCTAGCTAGGTGGCACCCTGGATGGAGAACTAGTCCTAGAATCAGAAAGATCTGGGCTCAGTCCTAGCTTGGACAAGTCATTTAGCCTTCGTCTGCCTCAGTTTCCTCCATTGTAAAAGGGGATAATAATCTTTGCCTCCTAAAATTGTTGTGAGGATAAAATGAAATAGCATTTATAAAATACTCTCCCAAATTTAAACCATTTAGGTAAATATTGTTATTATTACCACACAGAAGGGCACAAGTTCTCCTCCTAGAACCCTCTCTTTTGTTTCCTTTCTGACCTCATTCCCTCTAAATCTTCTTAGTTCTTTAAAGAGGAGCTTTAGTCTCGGCTCCTCCACGAAGCCTTCCCGACCACATTAGCCCGCGTTTCTTTAGCCCATTTTCTAGCACACAGGACAGGAGTTTATGACCGAATACTTGTTCCTTTCACTTGTGTGACTCTTTCCAACCCGACTGTGCCCTCTGAGAGCAGCCACCACACCTCCTCTTTTCCCCATCTTGACCAGCACAGAGCTGACCGGGTAAGAATAACGGCAATTCCTAGGTGGAAAGCCCTCTAAGATTTACAAAGTACTCTCTTCGCTGTCACTTGGAAAGGTAGGCAGTCAGTCTCCATTTTACAGATGAGAAAACTGAGATTGGGAGGGACCAACGACTAACAGGACGGCATTCATCCGTTTTATTATTTTTTAATTCTTCATTTTTTCCATTTTAGAAGGGCTGAGTATCCATTCTAGGCAGAGAGGTGGTAAGGACTAGGCAACTGGAATTAAGACCTTCCCTCTCCAGGCCTGGCATTCGATAGATCCCTGAGCCACCCAGCTGCCCCCATGATCAATTTTAGAACGAGGACTTGAATCCAGGTCTCCTGCCTCCGCAATCGCTGCCCTTTCCAGGCATCCACCTTGATGGGATTTATCTGTTTGAATGGAACTTTAAAAGGCCCCCTGCCAACTGCCCATTGGTAGAGCAGCTCCCTTATGGGAGGAGCGTCCCCCGAGGGCAGGCTCCAGTTTGGAGCGGCTCTCCCAAAGGAGAGGAGGGAAATAGCGAGTGGGGGCGGGCCGTTCCTTCGGGCCCCCTTCAAGGGCACAGACCCCGGGTCTACCTTCCAGCCCCGCCGAAGCCAGCCCTACCCCGAGCACCGTCCTTACCTTCTGCTCCCAGCGCGCCTGGACTTCCTTCTCCCGCGGCCCCCTGAAGGCATGGCATCGCAGGGACATTTCACAAGACACGTAGTGGGTCACGGTCTCTGGGGCCGCCCGGGGCCATCGTCGGAAGGTCTCGGTGGACACCGACACGTGCAGCCACTTGGACTTCTGGGTCTTGGCGAGGCCTTGCGCCGGCCCTACGGGCTGTCTGCCCGACGGCTGCTGGGGCATCGCGCTGGCCTGCTGGAAGGAGCTCATCTTCTGAACACGAGGCATGACGATCGCGAAGCGTCCGGGCCTCGAGGGACCTCGTTCTCCTTTGTCTCGGATGCCAGGAGGGCCGGCCGGGGCCAGGGACGCGGGCAGGGAAGCCCATCGGCGTGGCCTGGGCCACGTGGCCCTGGGCGGGGCAATGAGTGGGCAGGAGAAAGTGGCCCTTAGTCCCTTCGACTCCTTCATGGCCACTGGGGAGAACTCCGGGACGGAGGCTGGGGAGGGCTCAGGGAGGGAGGGTTCAAGGCCTTCCTCTTCCTCAGGCTTCGTGGGATCTTCATTGCACGATTTGGAGGCCAGGCCAGGCCCAGGGTCTTGAAGCCTACCAAGGATAACGCGGGCTGAGTCGTCCTCCCTCTCTCGGAAAACAGGAGACGGAGGATGGGCAGGGTTGGCCAGGGGATGACCGCCATGTTGGAAGAAGGGTCTGTGAAATGAAGAGGGCGGTCGGCGTCTCTTGGAGAACCCGCGCCGGCTGCCGGTCAGGCCAGGCCAAGGGGATGGTGGGCGCTGGATCGGGGGGAGGTCCACATCCCAGCTTGGTGCTAGAGGGGGGGGCAACCAAGGCGGAGGCCGCCTGCCCAGGGAGCGGCGGCTGTCCTGTCTGTGCGGTATGTCCTGCACGGCCCCGTCTCCGCCCCAGGCGCCTGGAGGCGGCTGCGGAGGGCCCCGTCTGTGCAGCGACCTTTGGAGCGGAAGATGCCGCTGGGGCTTCACGGCCTTGGTCGGAGGCTCGCTCAGCCGGTTCCAGGTGCGGGGAAGTTTCCTGGGCAGGTGAAGGGAGCGGCGCCTCAGGCTTCGGCCTGGTGGGGGCGAGGGAAGCCTCTGGCTCCCACCTCTAGGAGGGAGAGGAGGGGACCCCAAATGTGGGGAAGGAGGCCCCAAGCGGCCCAGCGATGGATTTGGGGAGGGGGGCTCCCGGAGGGAGGGGTGCCGGCTAGAGCCTTTGGCCCCCAGTGGAGGGGAGAAAGGGGGCCTTCTGGGTCTCGGGCTGTAGATCATTGGAGGAGCAGAGTGGATGGATAGCTGCGGAGAAGAGGGTCTCAGTGGGGAGCGAACCCCTGTGCCGTGGAAACTCCTAAGGGATGGCTGTGGAGAGGGAGGAAGGCGTCTAGGAGCTCTGGGGGATCCCAGGAGATCTCCGGGGGGCATGGGTCCCCTCGCAGGGGATGCTGGGAAGCCTAGAGTGCCTGGTCTCCTCAGAGATGACCGGACTGAAGGAATAGGAGTCGGGGGCCTGCTTGGGGGTCCCCCAAACCACAATGGATATGGATTAAGCTCAGGCTCTGGAAAACTGGATACAGATGGTGGCTCGATGAGACTCCACCAGCTAGACTGTGGCCTGAGGACAGGGTGTCCTGGGGGAGCCCAAGGTGCCTGATGAAGGGAAGGCTGGGGTGAGGGTGGTTCTTGGAGAGAGTCGTAGGGGGAGGATTGCTTGGGAACCGAAAGGTTCGGTAAGAAGGACCAGAGGGAAGAGCTGACATCTGGGTTCTCGGTTTTTCTCAGGGGAGGGGGAGAGATGAGGACGCTCTTCCTGGAAGGCTCCGGGGATGGAGACGAGGGAGGCCTGGCCTGGGACTTGCTGTTGTCAGTGGTAGGGCCACGGAACTTCCTCAGGGTCACTGGTGTGGCAGGGTTGTCCGGATCCATGCCTGCCAGCTTGTAGCCAAAGCGCTTGTAGGCTGCCTCTCTCACCGGTGGTCTCCGGAAGGAGCCTGTGCCCTTTTGGCGGGCACTGCCGCCATATTTGGGGATTGGTTTCTTTTCTGAAAGGGTTTTCTTTATGAACCGGGCAAGCGATGTTGCTGGTGGAGAGGGCCTGCCCAGCTCTCTGTGGAAGCCCAGGTCTCTCCTCATCCTGAAAGCCGACAGGGCTCTCTGGACATTTCGGTCCCGGGGGGACAGAAAGCCAGCGTAGAAAGGGTGGAGGTATGGAGGGTAAGGCATAGAGACGGGTGGGTATTGGTCTTCTTCCTCTTCTTCCTCCTCCTCCTGTTCATCGGTGGTGAGTGGGATGTCCAGGGAAGGAGGCAGGGGCACATCCAGCTTCTCTTTGCCAAAGATTTTCACTTGGGGTCGAGGGAAGAGGCGGAACTTCCTGATCAAGGACAACTTGGAGGTTGCTGACTTCTCCATGCCCTGCTGTTCGAAGAAGGATGTGCTGGGCGGCTTGAAGGTATAACCCTTCTGTTCAATCCCTGCTTCCTCTTCCTGTTCTCCTTCTTCCAGCTCCATGATGTCATCCATGGGGTAGGCATAGGGATTATGGGGGGATGGGATAGGAGCTTCCCAGGCATAATCAAAGGGGGGTACTTCAGGGTATGGAAAAGGGACCTCAGGGGGATAAATGGCATCCTGTCCTCCTGGGATGGGATAGTACCCTGCCTCCTCGTAAGGACTGTAAGGTCCCCAGTAATAGTTGTAGGGATAGGATGGCTCTTCATAACCCTCATAGTAACTGTAGGGTGAGTACCCAAAAGGTGGAGCATAAGGGGGTGCATAGTCATCATAGCCATAGCCAAAGCTGTAGGGAAGGTAGAGCCCATCCCCATAGTAATCATCGGGGAAGTACTCGTCATCATAGTAGCCAGGACCGTAGAAATCGTGATCGTAGTAGTCACTGTCATAATACTCATCATCGTAATATTCATAAGGGTCTCGCACAGGATAGCCGTAGTAATAGTCGCCATACTCAGGCCACTCTGATCTGTAATAGCCCCAGGGGGGGCGGTACTGTTCTTGTTCCTCATACTGATGGAGCGACTGACGGTCGTAGTAATCATCTCCTTCCCGGTAGTAGTCATAGTATTCCCCCAAATCCTGAAAGCCCTCCAGTCCGTAGAGAGACTTCCTTGAGCCAGACTGCTGGAAGGGTTCTTCTGTCTCAAAGGGAAGGAAGCCAATGGTTTCTCCTGACTCATATAAGCTTCGGCCTCTGGGGAACCTCCTCAGCCTCCCTTCTCTCCTTAGGATGTCAGCCCCTGAAGGGAACGGAAGCTTCTGAGAGCCAAAGCGAGAGCTAGAGCGATTCAGCCAGGCATCCAAGGAAGCCTGCTCACTTCCTGACTCTTCTGCCTTTTTGATGAGGAACCTTTTGGTCAGCCAGTTAATGGAGGTGGATGCTTTGCTCAGGACCTGAGCTCGGGGCTTTAGCTTCCCTCGCCCTCTTTTGCCAGGGAAACGGATCACCATAAAGGACGGCTTCTTCTCCTTCATGGCCTTCTTCCTCTTGCCTTCCCGCATTTGCGTCATCAACTTGGAGGTGGATTGGAGGACAGTCTTGGCCTTCTTCTTCCTCTTTGTCTTCTGTGGTCCTCTGTTGAGACTCCATAAGAAGTGTGAGGCGCTTCTGAACTGGCCTTTCTTGGATATCTTGGGCGTCCTATCCCGGAAGCCCATGAAAAGCCTAGAGGTACCTTTGAGACTTCTTTTGGGCTTCTCTGGTTCAGCACCCTTCTTCTTCTTCTTCTTCTTCCCCTTGTCTTCCTCCTCATCTTTGGCCATGGCTGCTCCCCTTTCTTAGTCACGTCTTGCAAAAAGGACCCTGGATTGTAAGCTCAACTCCTGGCCCGTGGTCTGGGGCTGAGGAGGGGTCTGTGTCCCTCCAGTTGTAGAGGACAGCCAGGAGATGCAGCCCAGACAGAGACCTGACAGGCTGAGGAACTTTGCCTGCCTGAGGAGGAATACAGGAGTACCAGCTCCTAGGGAGGGTGCCAAACCCAGGCTATACATAATTCATTTTTTGGAGACTTCTCCCCTTCTCTCTCCACCCCCACCCGCCTTGTATTTCACCTTCAAGCAGGCCTTGGAAATAGGTAGAATGTCACTTCCTGGGGGAAGGGACTCCAACCTCCTCTCATTCTAGCTTGCCCTTCTCTCCATCTCCAGGGAACGGGTGCTCTATGGGATCTCCCGTCATCTAGGCAATTTTCCTTGTCATTGGGGACAGCTTCTGCAAACTCCTGAAGTTCCTCCTGTCCCTCCCAAGGCAAGAAGCGTTCTCTTCCTTCGTGTCCCCAGTTCAGATCTCGCAGCTCAGAGCCACGAGTTCCCTTCCCAGCAGCATATCTGGGGCACTGCAGAGGCTGGCCAAGGCTTTGAGAAGGAAGGGGCCAGGGGAAACGGAGATGGTTTCAAAGACTAGGCTACTGGGTAATCGAATCTCTTTGCCTCAAGAGGATGTGAATAATGCAAACAGACAGACCTCTGTGCCACTAAATGTCTTGGGAGCCTGGGCAAGATAGAAACACGATCCACAAAAGCTCCAAGAGCCTTCCTTGCAGATCGGAGAGGGGAGGTATGTGGGACTCCTTCATCCTTTTACTACGGACACGGGGCGAGCTAAGAGACCCCAAATATCTTCCTTTGGCTAAACTTCCAGAAGCTGGAATTTCCACGAATACCATATCCTTGGCAAGACGGAGGAGAGAAGTATTAAGCTTCATGCAAACCATAAAGTACTCTATGCGAACTAGTTATTACTTTCCAGCTGTATATTTTATTTTAAGATATTATGCATGTGTTCTAGATTTTATTCTAGTTATATATCGTTATTATTTTACAGTAATACCCATTTTGGCCTAGTTAAATTCTTGGGCTAATAAATTAATCTCTGTCCAGTAGCGTCCAATCATAGCCACCCTCTGTGAGTCAGGAAACGTGCTCTTGAACTCGGTTCCAGTAACTTACGCAGGCACTTCTCTTTGGGTCTCGGCTCTCCCATTCATAAAAGGACAAGTTTAGATCGTCATCCTTAGGTCACTTTCAGCCCCATCAAGCGTACGCTAATTTATACCAAGCTGTGAGCGACCCATGACAGTTTGGCGTGTTGCCCTCTTTCCAGGAATGTGTTTGAAGAAGAAAATGTTTATCCCTGAAGAGTAAATCGCTCCTGGGGGGATCTCGGTGGTAGCTGTCCAAGCAGAGGGATCTGTCAGGCCCCTCTCAACAGCTAATGCCACGCCTGTGCCCAGGGCGAGGCTTGTTCCTGAAGGGCCTTTTGTTTGTTTTTATGAGATGGATTTTGCAGAAACGAACCCCTCACTTTCCCCCTCTCGTTTCAAAAGCACTTCCGAGCTGGGGGAAGATGAAAGGCGATGAAGCGTGAGGAACCAAGGATAGCAAAGCTCATTAAGAGAAAACACCGGCACTGGAAATATGATTGGTGGGCTTCCCAGGTATAACCGGTCTCATATCACTCTCCTCAATAAACAGAAGGGAAGGAGAGAATTTGGAACTCAGAATTAAAAAAAAAATTGAATGTTAAGGGCAGCTAGGTAGCAGAGTAGCTAGGGTATCAGACCGGGTGTCAAGAGGACCTGGGTTCAAATCTGGCCTCAGACACCTCCTGGGCAAGTCACTTTTCTAGTTCTTACTGCTCTTCTGCCTTGGGACTAATACATAATATTGCTTCTAAGACAGGAGGTAAGGGAAAAAGAGAAAGAACACAGGGAAAGAGTTAGGGGGGAAGTTTGGTTGTAATTCTAGTGCTCGAAGAAATTTCAGAGATCATCTAGTCTAACTCCCTGGTTTGACAGATGAGAAAATTGACTACCACAGAGATGAAATGACTGAAGTGGCTTACTATTTCCTCCTCCAGTTCATTTGACAAATGGGGAAACTGAGACAAACAGGGTTAAATGACTGTCCCAGGGTCACACAGTTGGTTAGATGCCGCATTTGATCTGTATCTGATGTTGCATTTGAATTTGGATCTCCCTGACTCCAGATCGGGGGCTCTCTGCACTGTGCCACCTGACTGCACATTCATACACACACATTTTATTTATGTGGGCATGTGTAATCTTTGGCAGCTCATTTATCTGAGTTATGAGTCTGCTGCTGTGAAAAACAATTGCCGAATGGTCTATGTTGAAAGCTCACTTGTCTGGGATGCAGGTTCTAAGAGAAGTCGTTTCTGAAATCGAGCCCGATAGTTCTAGGAACTAATTGCTCATTTAAATGAGACAAGGCTAGAATTCTGGAGTGGATGCAGACAACAGGGTGTGATCCGTGATCCCCGAATGAAGATTTCAAGAACTGAAGACCTTCTAGGTTAAGAACTGGGAAACGCAGAGTTCAGAAATATATTCCCCAGTGAGAGGTCGCATCTAGCTTTTTAAATGATCTTTGTTCAGTCATTTCAATCATGCCTGACTCCTTAAGGCTCTACTGGAGATTTTCTTGGCCAAGACACTAGAAGGATTGGCCATTTCCTCTCCAGCTCCTTTTGCAGATGAGAAGACTGAAGCAGAAAGGGTTAAGTGACTTGCCCAGGAGCACACAGCTGGTCAGTACCCCAGGTCAGATTTGAACTCTGGGAGATCTGATTTCAGGCCGGCTCTTCTAGCCATCGTGCCACCTAGCTGCCCCATGTGTAACTGGCCTGATCATAGAAAATGAATCTTGGCTTCCAATAGAGCAGCCTAAACTAAAGTGAGATCACTTGCAGAGGACGCAGAGTTTGAATGCGAAAAGATAAGAGAGAGGAAACAGTTTTCAGAACTATGTGAGAGAGACCACAAGGCCTCCTAACTGTCCTCCATAATTGTCCCTTGGTGAGCAGATTGGTTGGCGAGTCAACACTGGAGGGTTCTCGGTTGCCCTCCTCATGCTGTAAGTAGAAAGATGACACGATGGACCACGTTCTCCATCATTATTTGCAAATGAGGCGCAGACAAGGGAAGACAAAGCATGCCTTTGCCTTGTCCCCTGTTGTTGACAAGAGAAGAAGAAGAAGAAGAAGAAGAAGAAGAAGAAGAAGAAGAAGAAGAAGAAGAAGAAGAAGAAGAAGAAGAAGAAGAAGAAGAAGAAGAAGAAGGAAGAAGGAAGAAGGAAGAAGGAAGAAGGAGGAGGAGGAGGAGGAGGAGGAGGAGGAGGACCCTATGAAGGAACAGAGCCGAAAATGTTAGGATCAAGGGTTTTCTCCCTAAAAAAGTTGAATATTATTTCAACCAAAGGCATCATTAAGACTGAAACTAGAAGAGATGGATACTAGAATTGCTATGGAAGCAATCAGAGAAGTGGCCCCTCAGATCGACTAGCGTGTCTGAGATGATGGACCTGGCACGATCTGGATCAATTCACCTCAACAGTGGAAGTTTGCCAAGGAATTGTTATAGTTCTGAGTCTGAAAGAGGCCAAAGAAGTGTGTTTCTGAGTTGATCTCTACGGACGGAGCACGTGGCTTTTCTTCTTTCCTAGGCTTCTCTGTCCAGTTTCTTTAAGTAGGTGCCCATTCTTCCACATAGATAGAGAGCACATCGGTGGGAGTATGTGATTCAGGGTGATGTGGACCTTATTCTTCCTGAACTTGATTTATGTGACTACCTGGGATGTTATTATTATTCATTATAGTTACTTCTTTCACATTATCCTTAAATAAATTATTGCACTGAAGATACAACATTTTAAAGAAATCCAAAGCAGTTAAAAATTAGAAGGGAAACTGCTAATAGGGAAGAAAAAAACCTTTGCGGAAAGTTTTTCTGATAAAGATCTCACATCCTTTATGTGTATGTGTATAAAGAATTTATTCAAATTCATAAGACTAAGAACCATTCCTCAGTTAACAGCTGATCAAAGAATATGACAAGGGACAGCTAGGTGGGTCAGTGGACTGAGACCAGGCTTAGAGGTCCTGGGTTCAAATTTGGTTTCAGACACTTACTAGCTATGTGACCCTGGACAAGTCATTTAACCTCCATTTCCTAGCCCTTGCCACTCTTCTGCCTTGGAATCAAAACACAGTATTGATTCTAAAATGAAAGGTAAGGGTCTAAAAAATAAGATGACAAGTAGTTTTCAAAGAAGGAAATCTAAGTTAACAACCATATGAAAATGTCCCAAATCACTAGTAATTAGAAAAATGCAAATAAAGCAACTCAAACATCCCATTATTGTTGTTAGTCAGTCATATTCAATGCATGCTTCATGACCTCATTTGGGATTTTCTTGGCAAAGAAGAGTTTGCCATTTCCTTCTCTGGCTCATTTGACAGATGGGGAAACTGAGACAAATGGGGTAAATGACTTGTCCAAGGTCACACAGCTAGTACAGTGTCTGAGATCAGATTTGAACTCAGGGAGATGAGGTTTCTCTATCCACTGTGTGCCACCTAGCTGCCCACTTTGCACTTACCACATTGGCAAAGATGACAAAAGAGGAAATGGCAAAATTTGGAAGGGTTGTGGGGACCCAGGCACGTGAATGTGATCTCAGGTGATCTTTGCAGCAAGAATTTTTGAGAGGAGACATCGAGAGATCTGAATGGTAGAATTGTTTCCTGAATTGAGGAGTCAGAAGTTATAAGGCTGGTTAATGATGACTTTGGGAATTCTATTTCTCACAGAGGACATACAGAAAATAATGATTTGTGCTTTGTCTGTTGCATTGTTGGTAAATAGTATATCCAGTAACTGATTTCTATTTAAGTCTAAGCAATTGGGAGAAGTGCTATTGATATCTACAAAAAATCTATATAACTATGTCTATGTCTATGTCTATGTCTATGTCTATGTCTATTTGGGCAGCTAGGTGGCACAGTGGATAGAATCAGTATTCTATTATAGCTTAGTATAGCTTAGAGCTAGGAAGAATTGTATCTCTGAGTTCAAATGTGGCCTCAGACACTTACACAAACAAGTATAGCTCTTGGCAAGTCACTTAGCCCTGTTTGCCTTAGTTTCCTCATCTGTAAAAGGAGCTGGAGAAGGAAATGGCAAAACCACTCTAGTGTCTTTGTCAAGAAAAGCCCAAAGGGGTCATAAAGAGTGGGACATAACTAAAATGAACAGCAAATATATGTGTGTATGTGTACGCACATATAAAGAAAGAGACAAGAAACTTCTCATGGAAAAGTTTTCTTAAATCTAATAAATTAATAATGTTTAATAAATTGGAGTGAGGTTTCAGTGCTAATTATTTCATTATGAAGATATTGAAATTTTAATAATTAATGTGGAAATATCAGAACATAGTCATTGATTATCTTAAAGTTTGAATTGAGAATGAATCAAGAAAATGAGCTAGGAGCAGGTAAAGAAAGAATTAACCATCTCACTTTGATTATACGTGACTCTGGTCAACCTTGCACTTTCTCTCTCTCTCTGCACACACATATATATATATATACACACACATATATATATAATATAAAAATGTCATACATTATAGGAATTATTAGAGTAATAGGAATCATTCTATAAGCATGTAAAATTATAATTATATTAACATAACTATTTTATTAAAATAATTAGCAATTGTGTTATATACAATTTTATAATATTATAACTAGTAATTATTGTAGATCTAGAGTTATCCAGCAAGGAGAGTAAAGTCAAGTGAGCCTTGGGAAGTTAAGGCTAGTGGAGGTGACTGAATTCTAAGTGAGCTGTTTAAAATCCTAAAAAGATGATGCCATTAAAGTGTTGGCAGGAATCGGTATCCTACTGTTCTGAAAAGCCTCTTGCTTCAACCAACTACTATGTCATCAGATAGTGATGTTTCTCTTTCTACTTATGATGAGACTTCAGGATCAAAACTTGCCTGGAAAGCTAAGGAGGCACTATTTGTCCAAATTGGAATAGCAGAACTTCCAGGTAAACATGGCGGCAGTGCAGACACAGGACTCCTCCTCTCCTCATCACCTACCGATATATATTACCTCAAAAGGCCAAAACAAAATTCATATGAATGAAGCAACTCCACAGTAGGGTGTAGCATTGAAGGTATGTGGAATTTGGGCATTTCCACACTATAAGGGAGTGAAATAGCTTCCACCAAAATACGAGCTGATCAACCCTCCTCCACCCCACATCACTGAGCCAGTGCTCTAGAGTCAGAGCCAGTGTGCTAGAATCTCTGAGCAAGAGAGGGGCACCTCTAGGTCCTTGGCAGCTGACTAAGACCACCAACGACCTACCCCTGAGAGCAGCTAGACTTGAGACCCCGGCAAACAGTAGAAGCTGCAGAGATTCAAGATGGCCTCAGGCAAAAACTGAGCTCCTTAGCTCCATACACAGAGAGCCTGCCCTCCTCACACAGACTTCTGGCTGGAAAGGGAAGGAAAAGCCAGCATAGTGATGGCAAATAATGCCCAGGAAAAAAAAAACAAAACTTCCCAACACCAAGAGGAACAAGAAGAAGGCTTTGACTTTGGATAATTTTTATGGAGGAAAAATCCAGACTACAGAGGAAATAGCAGAAGAGGACAAACAAATAAATGCATCCAAACCTCCCCCCCCCAAAATGGAAATTGATCACAAGCTCTTGAAGAATTTAAATTGGAGCTTATGAGAAAGATGGATGAATTTTGGCAAGAAAAGTGGGAAATAGTCCAAATTGGAATAGCAGGTTTTGCAGCTATGGTTGCATATGGATGATACAAATTGAAGAGCAGAGGGAATTCTGAAATGTCTGTCCACCTGATTCACATGCATGTGGGAGCTCAAGGCTTTGTAGCAGGAGCAATGACTGTTGATATGTTGTATTCCATGTTTCAAGAATGGGGCCAAACCCAAACCTTAGGAAGAAAGATGCTGCCTTTGTGCTGATGATGTTTATAGAGCTGGATACCTCACATTGAGGTTATTTATGTTTAAAAATCATTTAGGGGTACATGGTTCTAAAAAGCAGCTCATGTCAGACACAATCATGATGTTTTAAAGATTGGATTTTTTTGTGGAGATTTTACTGTTTCCCAAGTAATACAAAGCATTGTATCCAAGAGTTTATTAGGAGAGTTAAGTTAGTGCAATATGAACTAGTCATTGACATTTCCTTGGATGATATATTACATTCAGGTTCCCCAAATCTTAAAAAATTAATGCTCCAAGATTCAAGGAGCTCCTATTGCTTTAAGATGTGGCACATTTTGGGATAGAATATGGAAACTTCTTTAGCACAGTTCAGTCAGCACTTCCTTAGTAGGATGGTGGAAACGCCATTGTCTAGGGCTGGTAGGCTTTAACTAGGGCCAAAAGAACATCTGTTAGAAGAACATGAAAAAAAATATTCTAGCAACAATTTTCCTCCCCACTGCCTACAGACAACCTGTTTGTATTTAAGGTGGGTCTTGAAAAGTTGTTTGTTAACCAGGCTACTTAACAGTGGTATTTGTTATAAAGTTAATAAAACACGAGAATAATATACCACATATTTTTGCTGCTGTTATATTGAAATTGCTCTTTAAATACCATCTGTTTTATATGTATTTGAAGTGCTTGTTTAGCAGTAAATATAGAAAACTTTTTAAAAAGTGTCAGCAAATTTGGAAAATTCAACAGTGGCCACTGGATTACAAAAGGTCAGTTTACATCCCAGTCCTAAAGAAGGCCAATGCCAAAGAATGTTCAAATTACTGAACAACAATACTTATTTCACATAGCAGCAAGATGATGTGTAAGATTCTGCAAGCTAGGCTTCTGCAATATATTAATCAAGAAGTACCAGAAAGGTAGACTGGTTTTCAAAGAGACAGAGGAATTAGAGACCAAATTGCCAACATTCACTGGATTTTTATGGAGAAATCCAGAGAGTTCCAGGAAAAAAATATTTTTCTGCTTCATTGACTATACTAAATAAAGCCTTTGACTGTGTGGATCACAATAAAATATGGCAACTCTTCCAAAAGATGGGAGTACCAGATCATCTTACCTGTCTTCTAAGGAATCTATAGGTCAAAGAGCAAGTTAGAACCAAACATGGAACAAATAATTGGTCTGAGATTGGAAAAGAAATACAGGGGCAACTAAGTGGTTCAGTAGATAGAGAGAGCTAGGCCTGGAGATGGGAGGTCCTGGGTTCAAATTTGAAATTAGACATCTCCCAGTTGTGTGACCCTGGGCAAGTCACTAAACCCCAGTTACCGAACCCTTACTGTTCTTCTGCCTTGGAAGCAGTACTTAGTATCAATTCTTAGATGGAAGGAAAGGGTTGAAAAAAGTACAAAAAGGTTGTATATTATTACTTTTTATAAAAGTTAATTTATATGTAGAGTACATTAGGCAAAATTCCAGGCTGGATGAACAAAAAGTCAGAATTAAGGTTGTTGGGAAAACATCAACAATCTCAGATATGAATATGATACCACTTTGAGAGCAGAAAGTGAAGAAGAATTAAGAAGTCTCTTGATAAGTGTGAAAGAGAAGAGCATAAAAGCTTGCTTGTAGCTTAAAATGAAAAAAAAAACCTAAGATCATTGCAACTAGTGCCATCACCTCCTGGCAAATAGAGGGAGAAGAAATGGAAGTAGTGTCCGGTTTTATATTCTTGGGCTTAAAGATCATTGCACATGGCATGGCCACTGCTTGCTCCTTGGAAGGAAACTTGGACAGCATACTAAAAAGAAGAGGAATCGACTTGCTAACAAAGGTCTGTATAGTCAAAACTATGGTTTTTCTAGTAGTAATTTATGGCTGTGAGAGTTGGACTACAAAGGAAGCTGAGAACTTTTGAATTGTGGTGCTGGAGAAGAGTTTTGAGAGTCTTTTGGACAGCAAAGAGATCAAATCAGTCAATGCCTGAAGAAATTAATTCAGGATACTCATTGGAAGCATAAATATTGACGCTTAATACTTAAATACTCTAGCCACAGAATGAGAAGACTCCCAGGACTCTGCGGAAAAGATTCTGACATTTGGAAAGATGGAAGACAAAAGGATAAAGGGATGGCAGAGGAAAAGATGGATGGATAGATAAATGGATGAAAGCCTGGTGTGCTATGGTCCTTAGGGTCACAAATAGTCAGAAACAATTAAACAAATGAATAACAACATAGAAACACAAATGTATGGAGAAAACAGTGTGCAAGAAGGTAAGGAAAGATAGGAAGGCCCCCAAATATAAAGGCTTTGAATGCCAGAAAGAAGACTTTACATGGCCCTAGAGTTAATAGGGAACCACTGGAATTTGGAAATAGAAAAGGGGTGTGTGTATGAAAGAAAGAGGAAAAGAATATAAAAGAATGAGAGAGGAGGAGGGGGAGAGAGAGAGACAGAGAAGGAGAGAAAGAGAGACAGAGAAGGGAGAGAGAGAGAGAGGGAGAGGGAGAGAGAGATGGGGGGGAAGACAGAGAGAGAGGGAGAGGGAGAGGGAGAGAGAGATGGAGGGGACAGAGAGAGACAGAGAAGGGAGAGAGGGAGAGGGAGAGGAAGAGAGAGAAGGAATCTTACTTTTTGGCAAGTTGTATTGAGGATGGATAGGAGTGAGATACAAATAATGCAGGAACACAAATGAGAAAGATATTGCAATAGTCCAGATGAGAGGTGATAGGGAGCTTAGCTAAGGAGGTGGACTTTGACTGGAGCCAAGAAGACAGATACAAGAGAATCTACCACTAGAAATGCCAAGATTTAGCAACTGAATGGATATGCGGGGTTAGTGAGAGTGAGGAGTCAAGAATTATACTGAAGTTCTGAATGTGAGACTGGAAGGCTAGTGGTGCCATTAACTATAAGAGGGCTGAGTTTGCCAGAGAAAATGATATTCCCCGTCCCCAGCTCAGGTGATGAAATTACAGGAGGCAATGGGCAAAAAGAGACTCTGAGATTGTTGGATCATAGAGTTAGAGCTGGGAGAAATGTCAAAGCTTATCAAGCCCAACCCCCTCATTTTATAAACGAGGAAACTGAAGCCTAGAGGGTAAGTGACTTATGTAGGGTCACACATAACTAATAAGTACCTGAAGAAGAAGTTGAATGTAGGTCTTTCTGATTCTAAGTCCTGTTTTAAAGGAAATGCAAAGCTATACTTTGTAACTAAATAAGCTATGAAGGTTTATAAGTCAATAATGGAATTAGAGAGTGGCTAGAAGGTAGCTAGGGGCAGCTAGTGGATAGAATGCTGGGACTGGAGTCAGGAAGATCTGTGTTCAAATCCAGCCTCAGGTACTTACTAACTGACCCTGGGCAAATCACTTAAACCCGTTTGCCTCAGTTTTCTCATCTGTCAAATGAGCTAGAAGGAAATGGCCAATCACTCTAATACCTTTGCCAAGAAAACCCCAAATGGGAGCTGTGAACCAATTCAATCATTCAGGGGAGCAATTTGGACTTCTGCCCAAAGGGTTATATAACAATACCTACTCTTTGACCCAGCAATATCATTATTAGGTTTGTATCCCAAAGAGATAAAAAACAAAAACAAAAAGAAGGATCTATAGATATAAAAATAGATCAGCTCTTTGTAGGGGGACAAAAATTTGGAAAGTGAGGAAATAAATACCCATCAATTGGGGAATGGCTGAGTAAGTTATAGTATGTGATTGTAATGGAATAAAATTGCGCCATAGGAAATGACAAGCAGGAGGAGTTCAGAAAAACCTGGAAAGATTTACACGAACTGAAGCAAAGTGAAACAAGCAGCACCAGGAGAACCTTGTACAGAGACAGGAGTACTTTACAATGAACAACTGAGAATAACAACTATTCTCAGCACTCCAATGATCCAAATCTATCCCAAAGGACTCCTGATAAAAAATGCCATCTACTTCTAGAGAACTGAGTATAAATTCAGACCAAAACAAACATTCTTATTTGTTTTCTACTTGAGTTTCCTTCTACAAAAGGATTAATATAGAAAAATATTTTACAGATGTAAAATCCATATGAGATTACTTGTCTCAAGGAGAGAGGAGGGAGGGAGCAAATTTGAGACTCAGTATTCTTTGGAAAATGTTGGAAGTTTTTACATGGAATTGGGGTGGGGATTAGAGTGATGATAAAGAGATGGACCATTGCTGAAGTTAATAGCTTAAGGTCAACAGTGAGATTTTCCAAATACTATCCAGCTGCATCATTTTCTCACTTCGTTCTCCTGTTATAATGAGGCAGCCCTTTTCCTGCCTATTGATGGCTGTCTCCATTGGGTCACAGTGGTGATGGTCTCCACTTTGTGAGGCATCCATCCCCTTCACTCAGTGCACAGTCTAATCAACCTGATCTTTTTGCCATGACTTATGCACAACATTACATCTCCTCCCGCCATGTTGGTTGTCTACTGTTTGGAATGTATTCCTTTCTCACGTCCACCTCTTTGGTTTCCCATTTTCCTAAAGTTAGTCTTAATTACCATCTCTTATATAAATCTTTCTTGATTTCTTGCAGGGCTCCCCACTAAAATGAGCTTGTATTTGTCTTGTGTCTATATTGAACATACTTGTACTTGTCTCCTAAAAGAATCTCAGCTCCTTGAGGGCAGGGACTATTTTGTTTTGTCTTTGTATCTCCAGCAGCTAGTAGAGTGCCTATCACAAAGGAGGCTTGTTGATTGATTGACCACTAATTCAGTATGCAACTTTAAGCAGTTATTTTCTCATCTGGGACTGTTTTCTTTTCTATAAAATAGAGGGGGCAGCTGGGTGGCTCAGTGGATTGAGAGCCAGGCCTAGAGATGGGAGGTCCTGGGTTCAAATGTGACCCCAGACACTGCTTAGCTATGTGACCCTGGGCAAGTCACTTAACCCCCATTGCCTAGATGTTACCACTTTTCTGCCTTAGAACCAATATATAGTATTGATTCTAAGATGGAAGGTAAGGGGTGGGTTTTTTAATAGAGTTTGGAATAAATGATTTTTAAGTATGTTTCCATTTCTAACTTTCTAAAAAGTCTAAAAGCTCATACGTGTAGATCTTTCCTGATTCCTGGCCCTTTAGCATTGGTTGCTAAATAGAGAGTGACACCTAGTGGCTATGATGTCACCAACTCAAGCACCAGTCTGTACCCCAAAGGGTACAAAAGTAGGAGGTAGGAGAGGGAGGGAGACATTGGAGACTTTGGGAACCCAGCTGATAACGTCTGAAACCAGAACCTCAAAGAAGGCAGTCTTCAATTCCTAACTGATGTTACCCATCAACAATGTTACCCAACAAGAATGGACAAGATGGAAAAGAGGATTAGGAAATGGGGAATGGGCTGGGGGTGAAAGCAGAACAATCAAAGGAGAAAGGAGTCTCAATAACTACAGTCAAAGTACTAATTGTGGCGTTGCCCGTCTCCTTCATATTGGATACCTCTTGGATCCATTCTTCCCAAGTAGAATGTAAGATAATAAAAGATGAAGATCTCCCTTACTCATCTTTAGCTTCCTCGTGTCCTAGAATACAGTGTTAAGCATGCAATAGGAGACTACAGTATATTTCAATTAAACGGTTTTCTTATAAGGTTAAGTTTTTCAAGGGATACAGAGAGGGGTTGACATTATCTCCACTCTCAGGAAGCTAATAACAGACAAGTCATGTCCATCAGACATCTTGGTTGATTTAACTACTGAGATGCTCTGCGACATCCGGCCAGGGTAATCAGTTGTTCATTCTTTGTTTTCAAAGAGGACCAATGACAGTACCGGGCGATGCCTTGACTTGCTTGTGAATTGGGTTTAAGTGAGGCAGAGTTGCACAAAGTCATCAGCCTCACCCTCTCTTCTAGAGTCTTTGAAATCTAATGGCAAGACAAAAGTCAGGATGCCTGGTGATGGCCCAGGATGCCTTGGCCTCTTCAATGTTTGACCAAGCTCTAAGCTCTCCATGGTGCCTGCTTCAGCCTCCTTCATGGCCACTGGAACAAGATTATCCTCTTCCACCCATTCCATTGGGGAAAGTTTTTGAATACTTGGGGTAGACATCCTGGGAACTCACTAGTGAGTGTGAGGCGCCTCTGTCTGTTACCGTCCTTCTGGTTTAGCCCATCTCAGTTTTATACCAGGGTGCGACTGCTATTCATGCTACAACTTCTTGGAACTACAGGTGAAAGTTGGATGAATGACAACACCAAGGATGGATGAGCAGCCCTGAAAAGCCCTTACACCAGTTATTTGAGTTTTCCCTGGGCAGGTAGGTGGCGTCATAGTGCACAGAGCACTGGCTAGTCTTACCTAAACAACCCATACATCCTAGGAGTCAGTCGACTGTTAGTCCTGGATCTGTCTCTTATTCATTGGCTCCTTCCATGATGTCTACAAACATGCTTCTGAAGTCTCTCTCCTCCTTAAGACTTGGGTCCACAATTGCCTCAAGACATCATCCTATAATTCTCCTCCCTTTCACAGCCAAACTCCTAGAAAAAAGTTCTTTATATTTGTTGGACCCACTTTCTCCCTTCCCCACATACCTCTCAATTCCTTTCTGTATCCACCACTCAAATAAGACTGATTTACCCAAAGTCGTCAATGATCCCTTTTTTTAAAATCCTTACCTTTCATCTTAAAATAAATACTGTGTATTGGTTCCGAAACAGAAGAGGGGTAAGTGTGATTTGGCAGTGTGATTTGCCCAGAGTCACACAGCTATGAAGAAGCGTCAGAGAGCAGATTTGAACTCAGGATCTCCCATCTTCCTCATTGACTTCCTAGCCACTGAGCCACCTAGCTGCCCCTTGAAAAAATCACTTTATTGTTAAATCTAATGGGATTTATTCAGTCCTCCTTCTTGACCTTTCTGCAGGATTTGACTCTATTGTTATTTTACTTCAAGCAACCTTCTCCCTCACCGATCCTTCTTCCACATAGCCACCTTATTAATGGTACTAAAGGTACCATGGCCATGCCACTCCTCTGATCAAAATCTTCAGTGGCTCCCCATTGCCTTTAGGATAAAAACCAACTCTTCTGTTTAACATTTAAAGCTTTCCATTGTCTGCCTTCAGCCTATCTTTCCAGACTGATTGCACCAGGCAAATTTCATCTGACTAGGTTGGCCTTCTTGCAATTACCCATCTACAACATTCAATTTACTACCTCCAAATCTTTGCATAGGTGGTTCTTCATGCTTTAAACGTGCTCTTTCCTTTGTCTCTTGAAACCCTTAGTCCCCTTCAATAGGACTTCATTGACTCACAAAAATCAATGACTACTTAATTCTGTATACGTCCTGTAACTCTCTGTAAATAGGTCGTATCTCTGTTAGTAGAATGTGTCTCATTGAATTTTTGCATTTGTACTCCCATTGCTAAGCCCAGTACCTGGCACAAAGCATATGCTTATTACATCCTTGCTGACTGAGTGAATGAGTGTAACCTCAGACAAGTACTTTGGATTCCCCGTTTTCTCTGCAAAGTTGGACTACATGTTCTTCCAGGTCCAAATCTGGTCACAGACCCACAATTCTTCCAGTTTCCATTCATGGTCCTGAAATCCCATCATGAAAGCATCATTTCTTTGAGTCTTGAGCGATTTTTTTCCCCATAAGAATTGCTTGATTCAGTTTAAACATCTTTTGTTGGGTCAACACTGTATTCCATTAGCATCTTGGAGTAATATGATGAACTTAGCCGAAATAAAGCCCCCCTCCCCCCAATCTGGGATAAAGGGTTATAGGTTCCTTGTGATGTGACAGGGATCTGACATGAAGAGAGGGGTCTGAAAAGTTAGGACAGCTCAGAGAACATAGAAGCCTATTATTGGCCAAACACTTTCAATTTGGGCTCCCAGAAGGTAATGCTGAGAAGTATCATGACCACATCCAAGAGCTGCAGGTTAGCAATTTCATCAGATATTGGAGAGTAGGTGTTAATCACCTGATCCGTCCTGTCTACTCTTCCTTAAAATTAATTCTCTCTCCCTCTGTCTCTCTCTCCCTCTCTGTCTCTATCTCTCTCTCTCTGTCTCTCCCTCTCTGTCTCTCCCTCTCTGTGTCTCTCTCTGTCTCTGTCTCTGTCTGTCTGTCTGTCTGTCTGTCTCTCTCCCTCTCTGTCTCTCTCTCTCTCTGTCTCTCTCTGTCTCTGTCTGTCTGTCTCTGTCTCTTCCTCTCTCCAGGGAAATCAGAGATTAGAGATTGTCTGGGTCCAGCTTCCTTTAAAAAATATAATTAGCCTTATGACAATTAAGGGTTGTCCATCATTCTCAGCACACTGCATCAATTCAGTCACTCATAATGCTTCCTTCCTCATACATCCGTGATGTGTCAGAACTCTGGGCAGGGACTGTGGCTGGGGCAAGATCAGTGATCAATGTCAGCACTACGGCAAAGGACAGCGCCACACTTCCATGCTGTCCTCACTTGAGGAGTGTATGGGCTGGCATGTAGTGAGGAATGTAAGGAGCAATAATGAAGTATGCTGGTTACCTGTAGTTAAAAGCTGGCTACTAGTAAGGAAATTTGTAGCAGTTTTTGAGGCTTTTGACGAGTGCCTCAGACCCAGGTTCAGGATGTGTATCAATTAAGAGATCAATCAATAAGAAGTTTTTAAACCCGTACCTTCTTTCTTAGAATTGATACTAATTTTTAGTATCAAGGCAGAAGAACAGTAAGGGCCAGGCAATTGAGGTTAAGTGACTTAGTCAGAGTCACACCGCCAGGCTAATGAGCGATCATTTCTCTAGGCCTGGCTCTTTATCCACTGCGATATCTAGCTGCCTCAATCAACAAGCAGTTATTAAATACCCACTATAGCCAGACGTAGTACTTATGGCTAGTGCTATAAAGAGAAATGTGAAATTGTTTGTTTCCAAGGAACTCATGTCCTCGTGGAAGTTCCGGAAACAGTATGGACATATTTAAATATATATAAATAAAGGTAATGTATAAAAGTACTTGATACAGCAGATATGGCCTTGTTGAAAACCCCTCCGGCAATAAACAACAAGACAAGCATGAAACAAGAAGATTTTGCTCTGCAAAGCTATTTGCCACTATCATGGGGCCAATCCCATGCAGAGTCCAAGTTGAGGAAGGGAAGGGAAGGTTCCCTGGGGATGATGAGATCCTCCAGGCATTCTTTTTTGTGGATGACATCGTGCTGACAGCAACAAACTACAGGAGACTTCAGAGCCCCCATCAAAAACCCCAGACTATCAGGAGTTTTGCCTGACCAGATACACAGGAAAGACCAATTATATAAAGGTTTATTTCACAGGTTTCAATATAAATTTGAAAATGTTATGTCATAAAGAAATGGCCATGTGCCAAGTGATCTCTTATGAGGCAAATATAGTTCAGATATTTAAACCAGAGGCAAAGAAAGCAACAAAAGAGATCCACAGAACAAGATAAGCGGTTAATATGGATTCAAAAGAGTTCCAATGTTGGCAAAAGGGTTCGAGTAATTTACCCAAGAAGCCACTCCCTCTAGTTCAAGTTGGATACAGAGACAGTCCAACAACTTCTATCTCTTGTACGTGATCTGGGTCCAGTGGTAAAGAAGAGGAGTGAAGGCTGAATTGATTTGGGGAAACAGCAAAATTCTTTTACTAATTCCAAGCTTCTATGAAAGCAAAGACATGTTTTCAACAATAACATTTTCCCAGTGTTGCTGTTTGGTAGTAAGACCTAGAACACTATTCTTCCAAAGAATGAAATCTGAGATCAATGAAGGGGAGCATGGTGGGAGTGAATGGGCTGCTACATATGCAAGGAACTCAAGAAAAATAGGAGTGAAGGACATCATTAAGAAGTTTTATGACAGAAAGAGAAGATGGGCACGTGGCAAGAACAAAGGCTAGCAAGTGGTCTCCTTTTATTTTTAAAAAAACCTTACTTTCCATCTTAGAATCAAAACTGTGTGTTGGTTCTAAGGCAGAAAAGCAGTAAGGGTAGGCAATGGGAGTTAAGTGACATGCCCAGGGTCACACAGCTGGGAAGTGTCTGAGGCCACATTTGAACCCAGGACTTCTCATCTCTGAGCCTGGCTTTCAATTCACTAAGTCATCTACCTGCCCCACAGTGGTCTCCTTTTATAAGACAAATAATAGCCTTAATTCTCAAGTCAAGAGAGAAGAAAGCAATGGAAGAGAACTACAGAACAACATCATTAATGAATATTGATTCAAAAGTTTTTAAATGTTGACAAAATGACTATAGCAATTGATCCAAAAAATCACTTACTATTGATTAAATTAGATTTATGCCAGAGAAGTAAAGATGGTTCACCCTTAGAGAAACTATTAATACAATTAATCATACTAGTAGTAATTAACATTATTAATCATTAAACTATATGATTGTATCAACAGAGGCAGAAAAGGCTTTTGACAAAGCACAGCACTTATTTATGCCAAGATCCTAAAACAGACTCTAAAACAGAAAGATTTTTTAAAAATATATATAATAAAATGTGGTATAAAATGTACTTATAATCATGCCCTTCTCCCTCCCCCACCAGCGCCATTATGCCCAGGGTAAATACTGGAAGATTTACCAATAAATACAGGAATTCAGTCAGAATATTTCCCTTTTCTAAGAGCCTGGTGTAATCACCAGGCTGAAGCCAGATCATGGAAAGATTTAAATTTTAAATAGACCAAATTGACACGATTCTTAAAATGTTAGCAATAGCAGCAAAAGAAGAAAGAAATTCAAGACATGATGATAAGCATAGAGGAAGCAAAGTGATTTCTCTTTGCTGATTACATGATGAATTTACTTGGAAAATCTTAGGGAATCAGCAAGCAAACTAGCTGAGACAATGAACAGGTTCATTTAAGAATCGGGTTACAAATCCAAAATCAATCTCCTTTCTCCTAGAGAGAACAAAGTTAAGAAGAGGAAGTACAAGGAAGTCTCACTCAAAATAACAAAGTGAATAAAACATCTGGGCGTCAGTCTGCCAAAGCGCACTGTATATCTATTTCTGAAAGGAATAAAAAACAACGTAAGGACATTCAGGGTTCACATTTAGGCAGTGACTATATAAGTCAAAGGACGTCATCAAAATGAGTTTATAAATTTCATGCTATGCAGATAGAATAATCAAGATGACACCAGCTAGAACCAAATAACACAATAAAATGCATTTATATGAATAAAAGGCTCATATCATCAAGGGAAAGTATGGGAGTTGGGTCAGCTATTCAATACGGGGAAATAGTACTACCAGACCTCCAGCTATTTTATAATTCAATAATCTTCAAAATTATTTGGTATTGGGGGCAGCAAAGTGTCTCAGTAGATTGACAGCCAGGCCTAGGGATGGGAGGCCCCTGGCCCCAGAAACTTCCTAGCTAAGTCCCTCAACCCCCATTGCCTAGCCCTTAGCACTTTTCTTCTTCAGAATCGATACTTAGAATTAATTTTAGGATGGAAAGGAAGGGTTTAAACTATTTGGTATTGTTTTTAAAAATATAAAAGTTGATCAATGGAACAGATTAGATAGGAAACTCAACAAAATAAAGGAACTTGAATAACCTAGTGTTTGACAAATTTGAAACATAAATTGCCCAGGAAAAAACTTCCGTATTTGATGATGATTCCTGGGAAAATCCGAAAAAATCTCTATCCAAAGCCTTTTTTTAGGGCATCAAACTTTTGCCCACCTTCCCCCATAGTATTTAAGGCTGATAGAAACCTTGTGTTTTTACTGAAAAAAGAGATGTCATATAAGTCTGGATAATGGGCAGGATGGTTTTCCTGGTTTCAAACAGAGCTTTCATGACAATAACCTTAGTAAAAAACCCAAACCTTGGTTGTCCTTTCTTTATTTTAAGGGGGGATGATGGGGATTACCCTGACTCAAAATCAGAAAGGAAAGAAGAGACAGAGTCTGAAGCTGATGACTCCCACAGTGATAATAATTATGGGGATGAACCAACAGAACCTGAGTTGCTTTAGAAACTGGACTGATACGGCTGAACAAACTGTGGTGTATGTTGGTGATGGAATACTATTGTGCTCAAAGGAATAATACAGTGGAGGAATTCCATGGAGACTGGAACAACCTCCAGGAAGTGATGCAGAGCGAAAGGAGCAGAACCAGGAGAACATTGTACACAGAGAGGGATACACTGTGGCACAATCGAATGTAATAGACTTCTCCATTAGTGGCAATGCAATGTCCCTGAACAACTCTGAGGGATCTATGAGAAAGAACACTATCCATATTCAGAGGAAAAACTGTGGGAGTAGAAACACAGAAGAAAAACAACTGCTTGAATACATGGGTCGAGGGGACATGGCTGGGGATGGAGACTCTAAATGATCACCTGAGTGCAAACATAATATGGAAATGGGTCTTGATCAATGACACATGCTAAACCCGGTGGAATTGTGCGTCAGATATGGGAAGGGGTGGGGGCGGGGAGGGAAAGAACATGAGTCTTGTAGCCATGGGAAAATATTCTAAATCATTTAATTCAATAAAATTTAAAAAGATTTACAAAAGAAGCTGGGCTGCTATCACTCACTCAGTAGGGCTGTGGGGCAGGGAAGAGCACTGTCCCTGTTTCGGTCTATAGGCTACAAGAATTTAATTTCTTTTCAGGAGAATCAGATCTGGTCCAAACGGACATTATTCGTGTGGATTTTATCTCCAAATGACTCACGAAAAATCTCCGGGCCGGGGTGGGAGTCTGGACAGCAGATCCCCAAAGGTCACACACTCCTCTCGGCTTTAGAGAGCAGATACTCAGCCCCTATTCGTTGTTGCGTAGCAACCAGATCTCGTGACCCAACCCGGGATTTTTCTGGATCTGGGAAGTTCACGTAATTTGACATATTTCAAGCCTCGAATTGGCATTCCACCGGGCTGTTTGCTCCTGGATTTCGGGCTCGTAATGACAAAGACGAGAATGGCTCTCGTTACAGCTCATCTGGCGCGTCGCCGCTGCCGCACTGCGGTGAGCCGAGGCGCGCAGCACTGCGACCTCCAATAGGATGCTGGCTCAGTGGGAGAGGGGAGGACCAAGAAGCTGAGCGTGGGATTGAAGGAATCTCTCAGCCTCGGTTTCCCCCTGCGAAATATGGCGGCGAGAATAACCTCCTAGGCTGGTGGTGATCATCAAATGAGACCATGTGTAGACCGCCCTTGGCAAATATTAAGGTCGTAAATAAATGTTAGCTATTCCGGTGGGGGGCAGCTGGGTGGCTCAGTGGATTGAGAGCCAGGCTTAGAGATGGGAGATCCTGGGTTCAAGGTCCTGTGTGACCCTGAGCACGTCACTTGACCCCCATAGCCTAGCCCTTACCACCCTTTTGCCTTGGAACTGATACACAGTGTTGATTCTAAGACGGAAGGTGAGGTTGTTTTTTATTGAAACAACAACTTATGGCGCTCTAGAATGGTAGTGTTCCATTCAAATAGAAAGGAGAGCCAGTACAGTGTACGTTAGAATCTACCTCTGTGGGCTGCAGATTGACTTAAAAAGCCACCCGTGTTTGTTTCTGCCTATCCACGGGTGACAGATTTGTTTTAACAAACGTATCAATCCACCCTTTAGATCGGACAAGTTCTTCAGTTTAACCTGACTCGGGTCACCCTAGGGAGTGTCCTGGACCTCAGTACGCCCAGAGGTTGTGTCAGACACCTCTGCTCTAGCCCATGACTGCCGCGGATGCATTAGGACCCCGGAATAAATGGTGTGGAGGCTTTCATGGTCTCTCAATCACAGTATTGAACGGATCTTGGCTCTCCTGGAGCTTTATCCCCTTCCTAAAGGGCAGCTACCATTAAGGGGCAGCTAGATGGCTCAGCGAATAGAGGAACAAGCCTGGGTCCAGGAAGTATCCTCTCCCTAAGTTCAAATCTGGCCCCGGAAACTTACTAGCTGTGTGACTCTGGGCAAGTCACTTAACCTCTGCCTTAATCCACTGGAGAAGGAAAAGGCCACCCATTCAAGTAGCATGACGAGTCAGGCACAATTGAAAAAGCCACCGAACCACCACCACCACCGTTGAAATGGCTTTAGATCCTTTCTTAAGGATCTTCCATTTGGTCCCCTATTCCGAGTTGTTATTGACTATTCAGGTCATATGATATTTTCTGCAAGAGATCATCTGCCTCTCTGGGCTTCCCATGCAGATGCTTTTAATGAGGCCCACAGCCTTCCACCAAGTTCTGGCGGTTCAGAAAGGACTGCTTGCTCCACCCCTGGGCTGATGGAACTTAGAACCAGCAAACTCAGTCACCAGAAAGTGCCAGTGCCACGTAAGCACACGTTTCACAACAGAACGAGGTTCCTGTTATTTGGGGACACAAATGGGATGCCTTCTGCCTTTGAGGGCTCACCTTTCAGGTGGCCCATGATTTTACCTGTTTATGAAGCGGAAAAATATATTATCAACGCAGGGCGGCACCATGGATAGGAACCTGGATTCAAAGTCTAGAAAACCAGGGCTCGTGTCTCACCTCTATTTAATTTCTTGGTGGTTTTGGACAATCTTGAAAGAGAATAATTTCCAGAAAAGGGGCCAACCTGCTTTGGCCAAGAGAGTTTCCACAGTGGGAAGTTCCTATACCAATGAGATCACAGGTCCAGCCTCTAAAATATAGCTATGGCTATTAAGGGGAATCAGGATGATCCAGCAAAAATTATTGTAGCACAACAGCAGGAGAAATAATTGGTGGGGGCAGCTAGGTGGCTTAGTGGATTGAGAAACAGGCCCAAAGATGGGGGGAAGGAGGGTCCTGAGTACAAATCTTACCCCAGCCCCTTCCTAGCCGTGGAACCCTGAGCAAATCACTTACCCTCCCTCCCCCATTGCCTTAGCCCTTACTGCTCTTCTGCCTTGGAAGCCACACGTAATATCGATTTCAAGAAGACAAAGAGTTTTAAAAGAGAACGTTAAAATTACAGAAATTTTAAAAGGAAACACCTGGTCGATGGAGAAGAAAAGAGCCTAGTGGCAGTCTGGAGAGGAGATCTAGACTCTAGTTCTCTTTTTTCCTGGCATACCAGTCCTTCTAGACTTTGATATGCTACGATCCATTCACTCTTACTTGGTTGATCTAAGAAGATCACGAATATGGGAAGTTCACCCAATTGGACACACTGTATATCCTAACTTGGCAGTGGGTGCCAGCTTCCCTGTAGGAGGGAGCCAAGAGACCACACAGGGGAGGTAAGGACTGCAGCGTGCAATTTCTTCCATTAACAGAAGGGATGGACCCTAGAAAAAGGTTCTCAGACTCAATCAGGAGCCACGAAAAAGCCCTGCAGGCTGCATATTGACTCAGCTCTAAAAGGTAACATCATCTGTTTTGTTGTGGTTTTATTCCTTTTGCTAACTATTTCCCAATTACATCTTAATCTGCTTCTGGGGCTGCTGTTGAACATGTCATTGGCATGGAGATGGCAGCTGAGCATGCTCACGCTTGCTCCCTGGTAAGACAGCTTTCACTAGAGACACTCAGAAAGTGACTGACTGCCTTCCCTGGAGAGGACTGCTGGGAAGGCAACTGGGTGGTACAGTGGAGAAGCACCAGGCCTGGAGTCAAAAGGACCTGGGTTCAAATTGGACCTCAGCCCCTTTCTAGGTGTGTGACCTTGGGCAAGTCATTTAACCCCATTTGTCTAGCTCTTGTCTTTCTTTACTGAGCTATAAAGTAGGGTTAAAAAGGGGGGGAGCTAGTATAATAACAACATATATTATATATAGAATAAGCACCTTGGACAGGGACAATCACGGACCCTGAGAACCATGAACTTCAGCCCTAAGACAGAAGACAGATCTGAGCCAGTTCTCTCGCTGTTAGGGGCACAGGGGAAGTGTATATAAAGGGAGCTTTGAGGAGGAAAGGAAGAGTGGACCACCTCACCAATAGCTACACATTGACTCATATTGTGAAGTTTTATTGCATTTTTCTCTTCTCTTTAGGAAGCAATTTAAGATATGGGTGAATCCTCAGATATTTATTGCTATGTGATCTTGGGCAAGTCACTTAAATTCTGCCTGCCTCAGTTTCCTCAACTGTAAAATGGGGCTAATGAGAGCACCCAACTCCCAGGGCTATTGTGAGGATCAAATGAGATGTTTGTTCCATCTTAGAGTCAATACTGTGTATTGGCTCCAAGGCAGAGGAGTGGTCAGGGCTAGGCCATGGGGGTCAAGTGACTTGCCCAGGGTCACCCAGCTGGGAAGTGACAGATTTGAACCCAGAACTCCCATCTCTGGGCCTGGCTCTCCGCCCACTGAGCCACCCAGCTGCCCCCAAATGAGATCTTTGCAAAGCACTTCGCAGGGCTCCTGGGGCATAGCAGATGTTGAATAGATGCTTGTTCCTTCCTCCCACCCCCACCCCTTCGACTTGAGAGAAGTGTGGCTGCGCTATTATCCCTCCGAGACTTCTTGTGTCACTGAGTCTTAGCCGGAATGACAGCCCTGTGGCAGGAGCCACGCGTGGGTCTGTGTCCCCTCTGCGAGGTGGCTCCGTCTTCAGGGCCTGGATGGGCTTTCTGAGATGGCCGAGGCCCAGCCTGAAGATGTGGGTCCCACGCAGGGGCTCTGAGCACCAGAACGGCGACGGGGCCACGCGTGCAGGAAGAGGAGCAGAGGAGGAACGCCTCGGCGCCATGGCTTTCAGCTGTGGCTTCCCAGGCGAGTCCGTGCACCCCGGCTCGCTACCCTCCGTCCCAGCGGGCGGGACGAGTGCCTCGCTCTGCCGAACCCCAGTGCTCACCCCGAAAGTCCCTTCCAGCCCTACAGTTACCACCAAGCGGCTCTAACTCTCCTCTTGTAGTCTTTTCTAATTTTTAACCCCCACCTTCCATCTTAGGTTCAACACTGTTGTTCCAAGGTGGAAAAAGGGTAAGGGCTGGCCATGGGGGTCCAGGGACTTGCCCAGGGTCACACAGCTAGGAAGAATCTGAGGTCACATTTGAACCCAGGACCTCCCGTCTCGAGGCCTGGCTCTCCATCCACTGAGCCCTGCATCCTTTTCACAAAGTCACACTCAGGTTCTCCTTCCTGACCCCCGAGGCCCTTGAGGAAGCCGTCATCAGTGCCTGGAGGTCTCCCTACAGTCCACAGAGCACCGCTGGCTTACCGAGCAGGAAGCCCTTGGTTATTTCTCTTCTGAAAGCTGGGGGTCCCCCTAAAAGGGCAGTGAGGAGGGGGTGATGCAGCCGGCAGCGGCGTCTGCCCACCCCAGCCCTCATCTCTGCTCCCCAGTCCTAGCTAGAGGACGAGCTTCCCCCCCGCCCCAGCTCAGACCGCCATCACTACGGAAGACCTCCGAGTTGGGACTAGAGGCAGCCCGGGGCGCTCCTTGGCCCCCCAACCAGCACCGGGGACGTGTAGACACGCTTCCCCAGGAGCCCCACTTTGGGTGGGCCACCGCTCCCCTCTAGCTGGACACAGGAGGGCCCCACTCACCTGCCTCGCGCACCCCTGCACGGCCGGCTCTAATGCGTGCTGCTCCCAGGGCGCTCCGGGCCCGGCCCGGCCCACTCCCCTCCGAGAGGGCCACCTGGCAGGGACGCAGCTGCCCGCGGCTGCTGGATCCAATGCATATTTGATGACGGCTATTATTCTCATTTTGCCTCCTGAATGGAGAGAGCCGCTTCTCTCCCTGACAAAGGAACCGCAAACCTTGGGTGCTCCCCTCTTCCCTCTCCCTCAGAGCCCAGGATCCTGCTTTAGAGGGTCCCCCTTCTGTGCCCAGCCCCCCACTTCCCCTTAAAATGTCTTGGGAAAGACAGAAGAGCAAGGGCTGGGCAAGTGCGGTGACGGGACTTGCCCAGGACCACGCAGCTAGGAAGTGCCCGAGGCTAGATTTGCACCCAGGTCTGGTACCTCTCTTCTGTCCCCCTCGCTGCCCCCCTCCTCTTTTGGGGGGACAGTGTAGGCCTGATGTACTCATACGTGTACTCCTCCACACTTCAGGTATCTTCATAAGTGCTAGTAAAGCATCAAACACAACAAACAACCAAGGATGTGTGGATCGATCGCTACACTGTCTGCTTAGGAGCTACACAGTGTAGACGCGTTCCAGACCCCCCTCTAACGGGGACCTGCAGTGAGGGAGACCTGGGCCTCCGATGGACGAATCAGCAGCCTCGCCTCAGTTTCTTTATCTGTGAAAGGGGGGCAATCACACCTGGCTCCCAGGGGTGCTCGGAGACAAGAGCCAAAGGGCTTTGCCAACCCCAGCGGGCTAGTTACCTTTGTAAGACAAAGATCCAAATAAGCAAGATTAAATGGATCTGTAGAGACAGCCAAGTGGCTCCTGGACCGAGGAGGAATCAGGAGGACCCGAGTTCAAATTTGACCTCAGACACTTCATAGCTGTGCAGTTTCAAGCAAGTCCCTTAACCTGTTTCTCCAGGAGGCAGCTGGATAGTTCGACAGATAAGAGTGCTGGGCTTGGAATCAGGAGAAGACCTGGATTCAAATCTTCCTCAGACACTTTCTCCGAGTCAGACATGACTGAAAATAAGGCACCCAACCCTGGAGTGCAGGCACGGGAAGGGACGTCTGAGAAGGTCTCTTCAGGACAAAGGCTGGGAGCCAGGAAGCCTCGGAGGGGAGTGATGCCAACTGGAGGGGGCATCGGGGTGCTGCCAGGCTGGTGAGAAGCCCAATGGGGATGCAGAGGAAGGGAAGCTAGTCCCTGCCCTCACACAGCTGCCTTCTGAGAGGGTGCACATGAACATCAGGCAAAAGGTGCAGTGGGTGGAAGGTAGCATTAAAGGGGACCCACGCGGAGTTGGGGTGGAGGACCAGGAAAATCTGCCTCCTATAGAGTCCTAGTAATATGCTGAGGCAGAAGGGCAAAGGCTGGGCATCAGAGCTAAGTGACTCACCCAGGGTCATGCAGCTAGAAGTATCTGAAGTCAAATTTGAACCCAGATCCTTCCTACTCCAGATCTGGTGCTCTATCCACTGTGCCACTACTGTACTAGCTGCCCCTTCTCATAGATTTGGAGGAAGCCAGGGCAACGAAGTGGCTGAGCCCTGGAAATAGGAGACGGATTTTCATGTTTAAAAACCAGGAAACAGACCGGGTAACTGGGTGGTGGAGTAGATTCTTGTTCAGTTGTTCGAGGCTGACTCCTGACTCTTCAGGACTCCCTGGGACCATACTGTGCAGAAGGTTTTCTTGGCAAAGATACTGGTGTGGTTTGCCATTTACTACTCCTTTCTCCGTTTTACAGATGAGGAAATGGAGGTAAGCAGGGTTAAGTGACTTGCTCAGGGTCACTCAGCTACTAAGACCACATTTGAACTCAGATCTTCCTGACTCTGAGCCCCATGCCACCTAGCTGCCCTGGTAGAACAGATAACTGAGATGAAAGTATAAAAAGGGTTCTAGGCATTGTCCATGGGGTCACATGACTGAATGACTGACGAACAACAGCAATAAAGTATTAAAACGCTGGGAGAAAAAAAAATAAATTAATTAAAACATTTTTAAAAGGACAGGTTATGAAGAGCTTTTTATATTTGATTCTGGAGGTAATAGGGAGTCATCAGAGGTGCTAGAGCGAGGGTGACAGCGAACTAGAATTGAAAAAAATCATCTTGACCGCTGAATGGGGGGCGGATTGGAATGAAAAAGATTTGCAGCAGAAAACCATTTAGAAAGCCATTGCGATGTCCTAGTGCAGAGGCACTAGAATGAGGGGTCCGTGAGAGAGGATAAACGGACAGAGGAAGCGCCGGGACGACAGGAGGCTAAGGCGCTGGGCAGCCGCATCCTTTGTTCGGGGTTTTCAGAGGACAGCTCGCACGTCAGTTGGGTTTAGGGGAGGCAGAGCTGCCCAGTCATCGGCGTCTCTTGGCGTCCTGGAGGTCTGACCAAGGCGAGGCCCTCGGCCTTCAGGGCCCCCGGAGCGCGCTGCTCTCCCCTGCCCGGTCCGGGGGGTCTCCAACTGCCCCCCTTTCAGTCTCGCTCCCTCCATGCCAAGGGCCTCGGATGGATTCCCATCAGGCTCACGGGCCACCCCAAGACACGAGGCTCAAAACTCGTGAGCCGTTGAGCGACCCCCAAACAGCCACGGCACAAAGCCAGGAACAAGTGAGCAGCAGGCAGAGTCTCAAAAGGTCCAGATGGTCCCCGCCCCTCAGCCCCTCCCTCTCTTCCACCCAGATGCATAAACTGGTGATCAAACACCACCAGGTGGAGCTTCAGCTACCAAACAGCCCTCCTTCGTCGACTTGGCCTGGGGGTGGGGGTGGGGGAGGGGGAGGGTTTTTTTGGTGGGGGAGGGGGAGGGTTTTTTTGGGGGGGGAAATAAGCGTATTTAACCCAGTTCTATGACCGGAGTACAACGCCTGTCCTAACAAGTCCGAAAACGGCCCAAGCCCGGAAAAGCCTCCCTGCCAGGGATGGTCACCGACAGGGATAGAGTTCTGAGGGGGTCTGGGGGACATTCGCTCGTTTAAATTATGGGGACAGCGTAAGGCCACACAATTAGGAAGAGTTGGGCTTGAATTCACCTATCAAGGACCCCCCCCCCCCCCCCCCAGCTCACCAACGGGTCTGAGGCCTTCCAGTTACCCTCAACCTGGCTGAACTTGTCGGCTGAGAAGCTTCTTACCAGGGTGGTTTCTTGCTGCAGCTTCTCGGGGCCCCAGGTGAGAGAGGATGAGCAGCTCTGGGTACGCTAGGTGGCGCCATAGCGCACGGAGCATAGGTCTTGCAGCAGAGGTGCTAGTCCTGCCCGGGCCACCAGGTGGCGCCATAGCGCACGGAGCATAGGTCTTGCAGCAGAGGTGCTAGTCCTGCCCGGGCCGCCAGGTGGCGCCATAGCGCACGGAGCATAGGTCTTGCAGCAGAGGTGCTAGTCCTGCCCGGGCCGCCAGGTGGCGCCATAGCGCACGGAGCATAGGTCTTGCAGCAGAGGTGCTAGTCCTGCCCGGGTCGCCAGGTGGCGCCATAGCGCACGGAGCATAGGTCTTGCAGCAGAGGTGCTAGTCCTGCCCGGGCCGCCAGGTGGCGCCACAGCGCACGGAGCATAGGTCTTGCAGCAGAGGTGCTAGTCCTGCCTGGGCCGCTAGGCGGCGCCGCAGGACACGGAACACTAACCCTCACCACGCCGGTGCTACTCCTCCCTAGGTGACGACAGAGGGCAGGGACATAGTGGCCCTCCCACCAGAGGGGCTGATCCTCCTGCACAGCTCATACACGTTCCAAAGAGCGGGTTTTGAGGGAAAGACGAGACGGAGTCCTGTTTGGAACATACTTCTCGGACCTCCAATTTAAGGCGCTGAAAAGGCAGGGAAGCAGGGCTGGAGCTCAGGGCTAGACACCTGCATAGAGATAACTTTAGGGTTAAGTAGCTGATAAAATAGTAAAAAAGCGTTCCTGGAGACAGAGAAGGGATGGCTGGCACAACCCGGAAAAAGAGGAAAGTGTCCGGAAAATCTAGAGAGGAGAAAGTCCGGAGAAGGCATCAGCCAGAGAACTACGGGCCCAGCAGGCCCGAGAAGAGCCTAGAAGGTTTGGAAGAGGGTGAGAGCAACCAAAACGGAGGCATTAAGGGCAAAGGACTCTCTCAAGAGAAAAATGGACTCTAGCCATGAAAGAGAAAGCTGGGATCGAGCGGGGAGAACAGGGCCAAAGGGTGCCCTCGTAGGGCTCCTAGAGACAAGGCTTTGTTTATAGGCACCAGGAAAGGGAAACTGGAGGTCAGTGAAAGCAAGTTGTTGGTTACCACAGGAGGCGGCACCAAAGGCACATGTGGGGGACATCGAGGCAGTTCAGGAGTCAGGTCTGCAGATCAAATCCGACCTCTGTGACTGGGCAAGTCACCCTCCGTTTTGGACTTACTGGTATGAATTCCAAGACAAGGTCAGGTTGGTTTGAGAGGTGCCTGTGGAGGGGATTCACTCTGGCAAAGAGAAGGGCTCCTCCTTCACTCAAGGCGGGACTAAAGGGGAAATGGGGGCAAATAAAGGGAGAAACAGGAGATCTTGGTGAATGGTCCGAGCTGTGTCTGTCCTCAGCTGGAGGGAGTGCCTGGAGGCCAGCACTATGGAGGCTGGGATGGCAGATTGGGGCAGAACAGAGCCTTGAGGCGAGGGAGGGCCCAATAAACAGATGTGTAGTGGGCCCGGCAGCACATAAGGAGGAGCATCAATGCCAGGAGTCACCCAGACAGACATTCAAACTTCTCTTGGAAGGCAACAGGGAGACTAACCTGCTCGAGATGTTTCAGAAATGACCTCACCGGCTTTGAAGATATCTTGCCAATTACAAGTCATGACAATTTCCCACAAGTTTTCCTGGGTTGTGATTCACACTGTCTCTCCCTCCCTGGAGATGGCGAGCGATTTGACAGGGGCTTTACTTGTATTATCATGCAAGACATTTCCATGATGCTCATTTCTGTAAGAGAATACTCATAAAACCCCAAATGTCCACTCCAACTCCGACAGTCCCGCCTCTTTAGGGCAGCTTCTCCTCGCTACTAAGCAGTCGGGTGAAGGCCTGGCCTTCCCCGGCATCCCAAACTACCAAAAAGACTCAAAATGGCATCTTTGCTCGCTGATAACTAGAAGGCGTTCGTTCAGCCCAAGCTCTAAATTAAAGCTGTCATCAGAATTCTCATTCAGTCCTTTGTCATCTCTCTTCGCCGTGGCTTTGGCAAAGTTTAATACGGTATCAAACTCAAACGTAAATTGGGGCCACGAGACTGTCTAAAGGGATCTCTGCGGGATTGTACCTGGGAAAATCGCTCATTAACAGCACCAAGCGGCAGAGTACCAGGCCCAGGAGGTGGAAGGACCTGGGTTCAAACTGTGCATCCACCCTTAGCCCAGATGGCCTGGCCCTTGCCCTTCTGAAGAGTTGTTACTGACAGTCAGGGTTTAGGGAAAAGTAACATACTCCGTGTCCCCACTTCCCCATTTCATTTAGCTCTCGTAGCTGTGCTCGGGAGCGTGACAGGCCGGAACGCCCGTGAGCCCTTCGGGTCTATATAGCAGGGCACGTGCCAGACTTCAAATCCGGCCTGACGCGTTCCAAGATAAGCTTTCTATTGCCTAGAAACGGGCACGCGAAGTACCACCTTTTAGTCCTGGTTGGAAAAGAACGTGTGTCTTCATCCCACGGCTGTGGTCCCTGTACAGCACTTGGGAATCCCTCACTGCTAGCTGAGAATCTGTGGGGTGGCCGTGCTGCGTGAGCAACAAGGCCGTCCCCGGAGCTCTCCGGCTCCCTGCCCGGCTCCCCGGCAGCAGGGCTGCACAGCCCAGGAACCGTCACTGGCGATCAGAACTTCACAAGTCCTGACGGGAGCTCTCCGTTGGGGCTGGACCCTTTGGGGATCAAACGCCTGCCAAGGAGAGAGCTGGCGAATGCCTCCTCTCGACCTGGGCTGTGTGCAAAATGTGGCACGTTAAGAAGTATGAACAGCTCGAGTTAACACGCAAAGACTGAGCAGAACCCGCGCCATGCGCGTGCAGCGTCTGTCTGTCTGTCCAAGCAGACAAAAAGAGCCCTAAAGGAACACGGCTAACGAGGGTGGAAAAGGAAACAATCTTTATTTATCACCAGGCAGGCGGTCTGATGGTCCGTTCTCCACCCGGTGACGATGCTCGGGCAGTCGAGGGCTCGTCAGGACACCCGGTCCAATAGGAGGAGGCGCAGAGAGGAGAAGGGAGGGCCTGAAGGGCAGAAATCTGCTCCAGGGGCCAAAGTGGTCTACCACAGAAAGCCGGATCCCACTAGGACACTTAGCCATTTGTAACCCGCCTCCACCAAAGAGAAACCCGGACACAGACCCCCACACGACTCTCGGTGGCCC